>NW_004949174.1:937841-940461 GCF_000317375.1 Microtus ochrogaster | reverse complement strand
TAATAGATTGATAGATAAATAGATGGATAGTAGGTAAATAGATAATAGATTGATAGATAAATAGATGGATAGTAGGTAAATAGATAATAGATTGAGTGATAGCGATGATAGACTGATAGATATAGATGGTTGTTAGATGTCAAAATAAGGGAGATTTAACAAACAAGCTTGGAGTCTCTCACTGCACAGGGGCACTCTAAGTGCCTGTCCTCAGGGTAGTAGCAGGAAGAAGAGGCCTAGGGCAGAAAATAGGACACAGTACATGTTCTCCACTTGATAATAACTAGAACCCGCAGATTGCAGTCATTGAGAGTTAAGTAAGATAAAGCAAATGGCATAAATTGCTGATCAACAGATTGAACAAAGCACCTTATAAGCCAGACCAAAAGAAAGTATTAGTAGAGAAAATGGAGAAAGCAGAGCCTCAGGTCCACATCAGAGGGCTGGCAGGGTGGTTCAGTGGTCCAGGTGCTTACTGCCAAGCTTGACAATCTAAATTCAGTCCCTGAGACTCACGTGTAGAAGGAGAGAATCAACTCATAGTTGTTGACCACATGCGTGTGCACATATACACACACACAGAGTGATAAGCGTGTGTTCATGTACATGCATTAAATAAATAAATGTAGTGTTAAAAACAGAAAAAAATGCTTTAAGTTCTGTACATTTAGAACTACAGAACATTGAGAGAAATGAAATCCTAATGAATGGAGAGGTGCACTGTTGGTTGGTATATTCTCTGCACCATACACAGAGACTAGCACACTCAGTAGATTGTAGATACCATTTGTTTTTTATCAAAACTTGTATTACATTTTATTTATTTGTATATATAGGTGGCACAGTACCCATGTGGGAGTCAGAGGATAGCTTAGGGGAGTTGATTCCTGCTATCCACAGTGTGAGTCCCAGGGATTGAATTCAGGTCCTCACTTGGGCTTGGTGGCGATGAACCAACATCAGATCTAGATACGTAAAATTTAAAGGCTTTAAACTGTGTAAAACACATGGTCAATAGATCATCTTTTGGCAGGCTTATAAAAGGGAATGTTGGCAAGACAACTGTATATGCCATCAAAATTTTAAACTCCCTCATTGGACAGTTTCATCCAGATAAAATTCAGATTTTTCCAAAGCTGTTTTTTACAAAACCTTCTTGTTGGGGCTTTTGCGGTGCTTTGGGACAAGCCCAGGACGTCATAGATGCCTTGGCAAGCACTCCACCACGGAGCTGCAGAGAAGACATTTCTTAGTTCGCTGTCCTGCTTTCTTAAGAACTTCCTTGGGTTTAATCAAGGTAGTCGTCTCCATCTGCAGCTGCTGTGGCTTCTTTGTGTATAGAGTTCCACTTCTGCTCTGTTCACTCTTGGGAGTCTGCTGGTTGTCCTCAGTCCGTGGCTCTCTCCTCTCCTGTCCTCTCCAGGTCAGCTTGTCCACACATCTGCTGCTGCGTCCCCTTAGCGTGTGTCAAGTTCTAACAGCACGTTTGTGTCTCCATATGCTGTGCTGACTTCTAACGGCATGAGTCCTTAGCCTTTCGATTTTATCTGGTAGTGTGTGGCTGAGGGACTACAGTAAGACTACTTGCTTAGGTCCCATTCTTCTGTCACTTAGGGTGGCACCATGCCAAGGCACTTAACTTACTGCTGTGTGACCATCTTGCCAGCTTCAGTGTGCTTGGGGACCTTACTGTGTGGCTGGACTTAAGCAGGTTGTTTTATCTTGCAGGGCTGAAAAGAATTTTCAATGTGTGGTTTTATGCATGGCAGAGATTTTAGGCAGAGTTCAAGCCAAGAGTCTATTTTGAAAATTTTACAATTTATGAATTTTGATATCCATGATGTAACATGCAAGATGTTTGTTTGTTTGTTTGTTTGTTTGTTTGTTTGTTTGAAGCAGGGTCTCAAGTGGCCCAATCTGGCCTTAAATTCACTATATATGTGAGGATAGCTGAACTTCTGATCCTTTGGCCTCCTCTTGAGTGCTGACATTATCGGTGTTGCACTAACATACACTGATGCAGCATGTTTCAGTATAGCCGTTATACTCTGCCTATGTTGTTTACATGTGCATATGTCTATGTCTGCTTCTGTCTGCAACGATGGCCAGTGTTGTCTGGTAAACTAAAGTCACTCCTTGCGAGGGTAGACTGAATACTTAGAAAGTAGGAAGACGACTGGACCTCATGGTTTACACTAGGGAGACGGGGCAGGTAGCTCTGAGTTCAAAGCTAATCTGGTCTACATGGAGAGTTCCAGGCCAAGCAGAGCTTTACAGCAAGACCCTGTCTGTCTCCAATTTTAAAAGAAAAAAGAGATAATAATTAAAAAAGAAAATTAATTAAGGGGAAAAAAGCTGCAAATAAGGAATTTCTCCCACTGAGAATGTATCTGAAATAAGAATTCAGACAATTCATTTGGCTAGGAGCAAAACTCACTAGGTTTCTGTTTGCTTTATTTACAAGCTAGTTCTAAAAAAAATTGCAAAGAAACAGCCCACTTCAGAATTTAGGGTGCTCCAGCTTGGTGGGAGTGAGGGGGAGCTGTCGCCAGGATGGAGTTTAGTTGCAGAAGACATCCTTTTAGGGGCTGGAGAGA
Organism: Microtus ochrogaster; assembly: GCF_000317375.1. Lineage (NCBI taxonomy): Eukaryota > Metazoa > Chordata > Mammalia > Rodentia > Cricetidae > Microtus > Microtus ochrogaster. The sequence continues at coordinate 937,864 of NW_004949174.1, read as the reverse complement.
TGGCTCAGAGGTTAAGAGCACTG
>NW_004949174.1:920149-937601 GCF_000317375.1 Microtus ochrogaster | reverse complement strand
TGTATTACAAATCTTGATCTGTTTCATGTTTAAATTTGAAAATATGGTTGTCATCAGGCTGTTTCTTTACACACATAGTGTGTTTGCTCAGGTTGTTGACACACACAGTGAACTTGCTCAATGGTTACATACACAGTGAACTTGCTCAGGCTGTTTACACACAGTGCACTTGCTCGATGTTTACGCACAGTGAACTTTCTCAATGTTTAAACACACAGTGAACTTGCTCAGGCTGTGTACATACACAGAGTGAGCTTGCTTGATGTTTACACACACAGTGAGCTTACTCAGGCGGTTTACACACACTCGATGCTTACACATACAGTGAGCTTGCTCAGGCTGTTTGCACACACAGTGAGCTTGCTCGGGCTGGTTACACACACAGTGAGCTTGCTCAGGCTGTTTACACACACTCGATGCTTACACACACAGTGAGCTTGCTCAGGCTGTTTACACACACTCGATGCTTACACACACAGTGAGCTTGCTCAGGCTGTTGACACAAGCTTGCTCCAGCTTTTTCTCTCCATCCAGAAAGAGCTTGCTGTACACTCTGAGCAGCATCAGTTATTTGTATCTGCCTGACACTGACTAATTACTCTTATCTAGCCCGCTGTGACAGCCACTGCACTTCAGTTAGGTGCGGACAGTTGAAGGGGGCTCAGCAGTATGAATTATGTGTTTACCACTGTGACCCTTCACACCATTTAATTAACTTCAGTAAGTGTGTATTGCACCCTAATCTTTGAAATGGCTGCTGTGGAAGAGAGATAGATCTTTTGTCTTATCTTCAAACATGAGAACAGCAGCAATGTCAGCTTCATATTTAAGGCAGTTCATGCTTAATGTTTCTCCTAGTGTTGTGAGTTCTCAGCCCGTTTCTTTCAAATAAAGGCAGTCATTTTAATAATTCTATTGGGTGCATAATTTTTTCTGTGCTTTCCTCATTGTCTTTGTGTCGCTGAGACAGCCGCACTCAATGGTCCAGTATCTCCTGCCTCAGCCCCCTGAGTGCTAGAATTATGGCTGGGTCACTGCCCAGCTTTGTGTTTGTATATGTAGTTTGCATTTGTCTGATTCCTGATGACATCAGCATTTTTCATCTGCTATTGGGATTTGTGTGGCGCTTGTGAGGAATGGGATTTTTGAGACAGTCTCTCTCTGTGTCCTTGCCTGGCTTTACCAGACTGACTCTGAACTTGCTATCCTCCTGCTCCTGCCTCTGCCCCTAGGTTCTGGGCAGTAGTCGGGTGCTACCACATCCTGCCCTTTTGCTGGATTTTTAGGTGGGTTATTTTTTGTCAGTTAGCTGTAAGAATTGTTTGTGTTCTTTATAAGGTAGGTGCATTGATGATGTCTTCATCCCAGTTTCTACCATGTCTTTACAAAGAATAGCCATAGAATAGAGGTTTTATGAGTTTTACTGTCAGCCATTGATAGCATGTGCCTTTTGTGCTGATCCTAAAACTTCAGCTGATTCTGACAATGATGTGTGTTTCTTCTGAAATGTTCAGGCTTGCTCACAACATTTAGGTCTCTATTCCATTTCATGTTCATTTTAAGAGTTAGTGATTCATCTTTTCAGTTGTTCTATCTTCATTCTCGACAGAACTGTCCTTCTTCGTTTAATTACCTTGGCGCCTTTGTCGGAAGTTAATGGGCCATATGCATCTGGGCTTCTTTCTGAGCACACGCTTTGTTCTGTTGATCTATGTGTCTGTCCTTAAATCAGGAGGGCACCATCTTTATAAACGTTGATCCTCTAACTTGTTCAAACTATTTCGGCTCTTTCAGATTCCATTCACATATACATTTTATCAACTGGGGTGCTGATGAGTGCGCTAAGTCCACAGACCAGTGGGGAGAATGTGGTCCACATGGTGCTGAGTCCAACCCCATGCATATCCTCCATATTTCATGGTCGTATGTCGATACATGGCATAAGTTCCATTTTCTCTGTGTTATGTACCAAAACAAGTCTATTTAATTCATGAAGTGGCATCTTCTCAGTTTCTGAATCAGTAAATGATAAATTCAAATCAAGTTTATTGGAGTGAAATGAAAATTTAAAACTACAAAAGGAAATGAATGGCTCAGCTGGTGAAGTGTCTTCCCTTCAAGTGTGGGGACCAGAGTTCAGATCCCTAGCACCCACATAAAGAGCCAAGTGTAGTACCACGTGTGCCTGTGAGCCCAGATTAAAAAATCCGGAGCAGCTGATCCCTGAAGTCACTGGCTAGTCTAGCCCAGTTGTGAATGCATGTGTAGTGAGAGACTCCTGTCTCACAGTAATAAAGTTGGGCCAGGAATGATGGCACACACTTTTAATCCTATTGTGTGGAAGGGGGGCAGAAGCAGGTGGATCTCTATGACTTCAAGGCCACCCGAGGCTATATAGTAAGACCCTGTCTTAGAAAACAAAAAATAAAGTAGACCCAGCTGAGGAGCTGTTGGCAACTGTTAAGCTTCTGCGAGAGAGCAGTCAGTTTTCTTTGGAGTCCCTGGTCAAGTCACTCATGTTCCATAGAAGGCACACCGACACCTAAGAATATATGAGATATGGGCAGCACAAATTGGACTTGATGGGGTTAAACAAAACAAATTGGGCGCTGTGGAGCAGTTTTAATCACAGCAGCTTTAATCAGGAGGCAGAGGCAGAGGCAGGCGGATCTCTGTGAGTACAAAGCCAGCCTGGTCTACAAGACCAGGAGAGGCTCCAACTCCACGGAGAAACTCTATCTCAGAAAAACAAAAAACAAAGATAACAACAACAAAGAAAGAACACCAAGCTAGGTGGGAGGGAAGGAGACTGGATCTGGGAGGAACCGGAGTGGTCTTATTAAAGCAGGGAATGGTGAGGACACCACTGTCAGCCTTGCTTTGTCACTGTAACTGCAGAGATGGGGAAGTGAAATGAGGTTTCGCACTAGAAAGGCTCAGGCATCCCAGTGAGTCTTCAAGAAAGCCTGCTTGCCTGTAACAGCTGCGGTTTCATGGAACAGTGTGCTCACTGGTGGGCCTCTGTGGTTCCTCCTGTTTACATGGCAGGACACTGAAGGCCGGCAGCCATGTCTTGTGCCTCTGTGACGACAGAACAAGAGACCCACTGGATGGTATGTTCTTACTGTTCTTACTGTGTGCTCTGCCTTACTTTGTAGGTGAAGCCTTGAAAGGAAAGATCACAGTTCACAAGAATAAGAAGGATCCTCGCTCCCTTATTGTGACCCTGACCTTGAACAGCTCAACTCAGACTTACAGTCTCCAGTGACCATCTTGGTCTCCAGCTGCTGCAAAACCTGAAGCACACATGACTCTCGGTCTTTAACATGGGATCGGGCGGTCAGTGGGAGGGGCGGGCTCCACAGGGCTGCAGCTCCTGGCTAGTAAGTGTAGAATAGAGTAGGGAGCTCAGCAGAGGACCGTGCCCTCCTCCTGCTTCTGCTGTGGGACCCTAGTCGCAGAAGCCTGCTTGGCAGACTAGCTGAAGGGAGCCCTCTCCTGCCAGACTGAGAGTCATTTAAATTATTGGCTTACTTTTGAAACAGTAGTAATTCCGGATTTCTTTTATATATTTGTAAGTTTCTTACTATATTTTTTTTTAATAATGAGCAGGACAAAGCCCTGTTTTGTTGGAGGTTTCCTTTCCAGAAGAACAGTTTCTAGTTGCATCCTTTGCTGTAATATCAGGGTATCTTAATACCAGAGAACCAGTGGACAGGACAGAGCAGTGGCTTCTGCAGGTCCTGTTTGCAGAGGCTGAGCCTGTCCTCTCCAGCCACCTGCAGCTCAGCTATCTCTCCTCAGCGTTCTCGAGCCATAGATAGCACTGCCGGGGAGTCTGACCTCAGTGCTTACCCTAGGTGTAATGGACTCCTCTCAGGCTGAGATGGATAGAGATGCCTCTCAAATGCTGCCTTTCAGACCAGGTCACACATGCATCTGCTAATATTAGAAATCATGTTATTTCGATTGGAAGAATGAAAATACTCAATAAAATGTCTAACTATTGGAGAATTGAAAGCTTCCTCTTTGTACTGATTGCTGTTGTGAGGTCATAAACATTTAACAAGTCAAGGAAGGTGTCAATTTCAAGAAGCAGTAACTCCAGCAGGTGAACCAGGCGTGTTGTCTGTCCACACTAGACACCAGCAGGAGCTCAGACTAGTTCTGGAGATCTCATGTGCACTTAGTCTCTTTCCTTAGCCCGACTCCCCTTCACAAGATGCCGGTTATGTTAGTACAGTTCAGGTGTTGACGTCAGGGCCTCATTAAGAGGAGGTGACAGTATTGTCATTGTTCATTGAAGGAGCTCTTCCCAGGAACACAGAATGAATGAGCAGTCTCAGCAGGCTGGCCTTTACAAAATACAAGAAGGGCTACAGCAGAAAAGAACTGGACTGCCAGCGGAGGGAGATAACCCATCAGATTTTGTGTTGTATTGTTTTGCAGTATTGAGATTTAACTCAGGGCCTCACCCATATAGAGAAACACTGAGCTATGACCCGGCCTTCCTTCCCCCCCCCCCCCCCCCTTATTATTTCCTTTCTGTTGGAAGAGGCTGCTTGTTGGTTTCTGGCCACTCAGCTAGCTTAGACCTGAAATAATCACACAGAAACTGTATTAATTAAATCACTGCTTGGCCCATTAGCTCTAGCTTCTTATTGACTAACTCTTATATTTTTAACCTTTTTTTTTTTTTTTTTTTTTTTTGGTTTTTCGAGACAGGGTTTCTCTGTGGCTTTGGAGCCTGTCCTGGCACTAGCTCTGTAGACCAGGCTGGTCTCGAACTCACAGAGATCCACCTGCCTCTGCCTCCCGAGTGCTGGGATTAAAGGTATGTGCCAAATTTAACCCATTTCTATTAATCTGAGTATCGCCACATGACAGTGGCTTACTGGCTAAAGTTCCCAGCGTCTGTCTCCAGCAGCTCCATGGCTTCTCTCTGACTCCGTCCTGCTTTTTCCCTAGCTTTCCCTGCCTACCTAAGTTCTGCCTTGCTATAGGTCCAAAGTAGTTTCTTTATTCATTAATGGTAATCACAGCACACAAAGGGGACTCCCACATCACCTTTCAGTGAATAAATATTTTCTACTATTTAAAAAAGTCTCAAAAATTACCCCTTTTGCCAAGCATGGTGGTGCACACCTTTAATCCCAGCACTCAGTAGGCAGAGGTAGGTTGATCTTTATGAGTTTGTGGCCAGCATAGGTTACATAGTGAGGCTGGTTTCAAGCTGGGGTTTTTGTGTCAAAGGATAGGGAAAAGGAGGGATTTTATTAGGGACAGAATGGAGGAGTTTGCTGTTTTCCTTAGGTAAGCTTGTTATGAAATTGGGTTTGTTGTCTGAGGATGGGCAGCCACTTTTCTACAGTTTCCCAATAGCTGGTTTCTGAGAGCTTTGAGCTCAGTTTAGGTCCTTGGCATTTGGGATATGTGTGGAAGTGTTCCTTAGGGGAAAATTGTCTGGATGTTTTGTTTTGTTTTGTTTGAGTCTCATGTAGTCTGAGCCAACTTTCAGCTTGCTTTGTAACCAAGGGCAATATTGGGCTTCTGATTCTATTACATTCACCTCCTAAGTAGTCTGTTTATTTTCTGCTGACAGAGGTTCCTGTTCCGCCCAGTCCTGCAGCTGTTCAATCCCAAAGAAACATACAGAGGCACACATTAATTAATTATAAACTGGTTGGCCTAGTAGCTCAGACTTCTTAATAATGAATTCTTACATCCTATATTAACTGATAATTCTTGTCTGTGTCAGCCACATGATTTGGTACCTTTTATCAGTGAGGCAGTCACATCTTGCTTCCTCTGCATCTGGGTGACAACTGCAGACAGTCTTTCCTCTTCCCAGAATTCTCCTGTTCTGCACACCCTGCCTATACTTCCTGCCTGGCTACTGGCCAATCAGTGTTTTATTAAAATACAAGTAACAAATCTTTACAAAACCATTGTCCCACAGCATTTTTTTTTTATCACCTTCTTGGAATTTACCTATGTGTCCCACTTGTCCCTGTCCCTTAGGGTGGAAGAAGCAGGGTCTCATGCGAAGTTACATAAGACTAGTCTCAGGGCTCCGGAGCCCCTCCTCCTGCAGGAAGGAATATTACGCTACTGCTAAGAGCTTTTAACCAGAGAAATAGCCAGACTTGTCAGCCATCCAGCACCATCATGGAGACCAGACCTGGGTCATTTCTAAAGACTGAAATTAGCTCATAGAGCTACAGATGTCGTCTGTACCTGCTCTCTTCTCGTAAGGAGACAGTTTGTGATGAGGGTCACGGGAGAGGAGTGCCCAGTGGGCACTGAGGGCAGCAGTGTTGGTTCAGTGCCCTTAGGACGCCACTTTCTTAATTTGAGTCTCCTGCAGTTATCCTTGCACCCCCACGTCAGCACCACTTACGGTACTTCCCTGCCCCCATCTGCAGTGGGCTCCCCAGCTGCTCTCATGCTCCATAGATAGTTGTGAGCTTTCCACCTCCATGAGAATATCGGGTTAACCCATCGATAGTGTTCAGCGACCATGTTTCCTCAGTTGAGACTGAGGTAAAATGTGGGTGAAGCAAATTGAGGTAAGGTTTATAATCTGTGTAGAAAAGCCACTTAGGAAAGGAGTAAATGTATTTTTAGTGGCAGCCATGAGAGAACAATTGCCTCCTAGGACTCATGACTGGTCACGGCAGAGAAGACGAGCACAGCAGGACAGAGGTTACAAGGACGTTGCTTTTTAAAATCGAAAACGTGGAGCGAATGAAGCAATTGCAGATCCATCTGTGCTGATGGAGGGTTGACTAGAAGGTAATTTTTCAATTTCTCTACTTTAAGCACGTCCAAAGAGTTACAGTTACTGCTCCCTTTCAAGAAATATAGAAAACTGCAACTTTGTGGCTCTTTATCCCCTAAGTTCAGAAAGCTCCAAGAGGAGTGGCAAACTCCTAGATAAGCAAGAGCCAAATATCGTAGCACACTAGTCATCCTACTGCTCAGAAACCGAGGCAGGAGGATGGCAAGTTTAAGGCCAGCCTGGTACAGCTCGATATATCCCCCAAGGCTGATGTTGGTCTTTGATCCCAGCCTGTAGTGCTATTTTGCAAAGTTTTAGAAACTTGAGGAGGGACAGAATCTGGAAGTAGGTTCCTCAGGCCAGGGCCCTTGCAGAGATCTATCCAGGGTTCCTTCCTTAGGACCAAGGCCTTGCATAGACTCCCTACAAGCCCAGAGGGCCAAGTGACTATATGCCGATCCTTTGTGAACCAAAAAAGCAATTCTCAGGCCAAGCTTGGTGGTGTAGTACACACCTTTAATTGCAGCACTCAGGTGGGAGGCAGAGACAGGCAGATTTCTGAATTCCAAACAGCTTGGTCTCCATAGTTCCAGGCCAGCTACCGAGAGAGACCCTCTCTCTAACGAGAAAAACAAGAGCTAAACATCATTCCGCCCTGATTTGGATCAGAACGGTGAGGGAAGTTACTACTCATAGCAAAACCATCTCAACAACCCTAACAGAAATGTGTCAACAGAAGTATTAAAAGCTGAGTGTCACAGCTCTACCGTAAACTGCAGAGTGACTCAGTGAATGAGTGACTCCAGGGTCTGAAGGAGTTTTCAGGGGTCTGGCAGACCTCCAGATCTCTAAGGGCCTGGCTGAGCTTATGTCATGTCAGCAGTGTTGCCTCAGACACCGACGCAGGATATTTAGTGTGTCCTTGCCCACCTGGCAGCGGGGCATTGTTGCCTTGAAGGGCTCGCCTGGTTTTTAACCTCGTCTTGATTTTGAGTGTCTCCTTGCTTTAAAGTGAAGCTTTCCCGGCAGAATGATAAATAAGCAGTTTCAAAATATCTTTACAATTCGTTTGACCATCCTAATACATTTTTCATATATTGTCTGAGCATCTTGGCTGATAGCAAGTAATTCATATTCTTCCAAGTCCGGATTGTGGCTGAATCATACATAAAAATGATCTGCCACTGAATTCGTTTGATTAGTGGAAGTTAACAGGAAAGGAAGGAAGAAGGCAACTAAGTTACAGTGTATTCTCTGCACAAAGTATGCATTCAGTAAAAATGAGGTCTCCATTAACAGCGTGAATCTTGCTATGGGAATGTTAAACCAAAAGGTAACTTGGGTTGAGCTCAATTTATTTATTCATTTTAGGTTTCTGTTTATTTATTGTATGGGTATGGGTATATGCATACCTGGTATCTGAGGGGCCAGAAGGAGGGCATCAGATCCCCTGGAAATGGAGTTATAGGTGGTTGTGAGCCATCATGTTTATCTGGGAATGGAACCTGGGACCCCTGGAAGAGCTGTCAGTGCTTTTCACTGCTGACCCATCTCTCCAACCCCTAGCCCAGATTTAAAGGCTCCCTCTGCCGGAGTATTTAAGAGACAACAATTGCTTATTCACCTGTTTGCATCATGTCTGATTCTTCATAGCCTCGTTGTCTGTGGAGTGATATAAATTTGGTCCACTTTTTAAATTTTCAAAATAAGCGAAGTAGCACATGCACTTCTCCTGGGGCAAAAGAGAGACATTGATCACTCCAGCTCAGGCTTGAACAGCAGACGAGAAAGCAAGTCCACCAAGTTTAATTGGAGTTGCCTACAGGAGCATGGGCAATTAGAAGTGACTCTAACACCTAACAAAATCCATTCCTCAGTAACCAATAACCACCTGTATATCATGGGGAAGAGGAGGCCCCATGATCGTCTGAAGCTGAGAGAGTTTGTGAGGGCAAAATTGCAAAATGGTAGCATCTGAAATCGTGTTGCATCATGTTGGTAGTAGAAGTGAACCCATACACACCCGTCACCGCCAGTTGAAATGTGGAGGCCCAAGAACGAACCAGGAAGATCATTGATTATTTGTCTCCAGGGAAGCCACCTGTGCCATGGCATTGTGAATCCATCTGTCTTTTTTAATACACCATCATTTTCACTTGAGAGAAAAACTCTCACGCCATGACAAGTAAAACAGAAGGAAGGGTTCCTTGCTAACAAATAGTAAAACTCAAGACGCTAAAATTAGAATTTTGGAAAATAAGGCTCCTCTCATGTGAGCTCCAGGCTTCCCAGTATGTGTCTTGTGCAGATAACCACAGCTGTAGTGAGTGCCACGGCTCCATGGCTCTGGTGTCCAGAAGACACTGCCGGGTGGCACAGGGGGTTCTCTTTGGCTAGTGGAGAGCGACAGTGCCACCCCCAAGCCCAGCCCTCCTTCCCACAGTTGTCTCTTTTACCTTTCTGCAGTAGAATGCAGGCCCTGGGAAGACGCAGGCGGGCGGGGGGAGGGGGTTCATTTTCAGATTTAGTGGTTATACCGAACCAGCACTGAAAGTTCTACATAGCTCGGTGAACTACACACACACACACACACACACACACACACACACGGATGATGTAACCATTGCCTTTTCGAAGGGCACAGTAAACTCTTGAAGTCTCATGTTACAAGTCAAGCATTTGTTGGTGCAGTTTTAAGGTTCCACACTGCAGCTGACCTGTAAGAAACTACTGTGTGGCAGGTTTTGATGAGGCCATCTTTCGTAGACTCAAGCAGAACGGCTTGCCCTTACGTGTGTTCTGTGGGATTTGTAACAAAGACCGACACTGCTGCTCTCCTCACGAGATGTTAGGTTTGAGAAATAAAGCTATTTTCTTAACTATTATTTCTGCCCCTATGTAAAATTTCTATCAGAAAACAAAAACAAACAAAAAGACCCCTCCCACCACAAGGGCCTGGGCGAGTCCTGCACTCTGCATATGTTCTTTCAGATGTAGGTGATGTAGATTTTAGAACTGGCAACGGCAGAACCTGTCATAGTAAACATATACAAACAGATGCAAAACTTCCCTTAAAAGATCTGATTTCTAGTTAAAACATTTAAGAAACTGGATGTGGTGGCCAGTGCCTGTAATCCCAGGAGGCTGGAGAGGACAGATGGAGAAGGTGAGGCCAGCCTGTGCTCTGTAGCAGGATCCTGTCTTCAAACAATAATACTGATTTGTTCACTTTTGCGTTAGCCGGGCGGTGGTGGCGCACGCCTTTAATCCCAGCACTCGGGAGGCAGAGGCAGGCGGATCTCTGTGAGTTCGAGACCAGCCTGGTCTACAAGAGCTAGTTCCAGGACAGGCTCCAAAACCACAGAGAAACCCTGTCTCAAAAAACCAAAAAAAAAAAGAAAAAAAAAGAAGGTAAATAAAAGGGTGAAATCATGATTGACTCAGCGAAATCTCAGCACCCTCTAGAGACAGTTCCAATCATTAGAAACGCTTTAATACCGCTCCAAGCAGGAGATGGGAATGTTTGGAGTGGTTATCTTCTCATCTTCAGTTTTCAGGAGAATAAACAGCTCAGTGTGGCCTGGGGAGCGTGGTAAGCATAGGCACCCAGGTCTTCATTAGCATGCATCTCCATGTAGCCCTGCTGGGATCCCTAATAGGATTCTTCCCACGAACTTTTGCTTGTGGGCGCCTCTGCAGTTCTACAGGCTGTGGCTTAATGATCCCACATTTCCTTAAAGAGACAAGGTATGGCTGAGGCAATGCAAAATTCTGTGTGTGTCTCCTGCCACTGTGTTAGACTTTCATGGCATCTGGAATATGCTGAGCCAGGGGGGTCACAGTGGCCACCAAGCCTGGGAAATGTGGGAAGGGCTGGTCAGGTCTCACCACCTGGAAGTCCATTTGTCTTAGTACAGTGGAAAGGGTGAGAACATTCTAGAAGAAAGTAGGAGACCCCAAACTGCTTCTTTCCGAGTGAGATCTTCAGACGATCTAGTGCTTAGGAACTAAGAAATGTTAAGTATGTGGCATTTAATTTTGTGTGTATTTGCTTTGCTTTTCCTTTTTTTGACTGAGGCAGAGGCTTGCTATGTAGCCACGCCTCATCTCAAATGAATCCTCTGATTATAGGTGGTTATAGGTGTACAGCATCATGCCTTGCTTTGTTTTGCTTTGCTTTTCATTTTGGCTGCTCAGTTGTGTATTTTGAGACAGGGTCTCACTCTGTTGCCCAGGCTAGACTTAGAATGATCCTCCTGCCTCAGCCTTCCATGTGCTAGGATTATAAGTCACCATCCTTAATTCATATGTAAAGTGTTTTATCCAACAGTTAACACCTAGCAAGTGCAAGGCCCCTTGGCTTGACCCCCAACCCCATAAACTAATGATCCGCTATGGAGTACGCATAGTAATAAATACTAGGAAGGACAGGGTAGAATAAAGAAAATCATCATAGCTCCTGTTTAAAGTGGTGTGTCAGAGAAAGAGGCCTATTTAGGAGGTGTGAGAAATGAACACAGAAAGGTTAAACAAGTTATTTGGCAGGTAAGGTTGGTTCTGGAGAGGAATGGGTTGGACAGGGTTGAGGCACAAGCATCTTTGTGAGAAAAGGCTTCTTCAGTCTCTAACCCAGGTTGACCTGGAACTCACTGTGTAGCTCAGACTAGTATCAGACTCACGGCACTGTTCTGCCTCGGCCTCCAGAGTGCAGGGTTACAGTTGTGAACCCTCACACCCCGAGAATGGTAATCTGTGTAATGATCAGTTTTCGCTTTGTGTTCCTGCTGCTCAGAACCAGCCTGTGTACTTCATAGGTCCCAAAAGCAAAGCATTTCCAACCAAGCCATAGGTGGCTCGACCTGACTTCCCTACGAGTAGGCTGGGCTAGATGGACGGGCAGAGCCGGACGTGACACATGACTCTGGCATCGTAGAGTCCCAGCCTAGGCTGTTGGCCTTGTTGAGACAAGAGTGATGGCAGGGAGGTGCAGCTTCCAGCTGCTCTGGTGTGTGACCTTTCTTTGGAGATTTGTATGCCAGACAGGAACTCCTGACAGAGCATTGTAAAGTGGGCCTTGTAGCTGAGATCTCACCCTCTAGATGGCCTAGGAAATGGCCCTGTTCTGGCTGAGTTACTCATGGAGAATTATAGTCACAAAACAGCTCTGGGGCTTGGGAACCTGTCTCTGCAACCCCGTGTTTCTGAGCGCTGGTTGGCCACTTCCTGGACAGTACATCCTAGGAGGTCACTTCTGTTTGTCTTTCCAGATGGGTCTAGAACTCATTTCATTGACCATGCTGACCTTGAACTTGTGGCAATCCCACCTCATCCTCCTGAGTGCTGGGAATGCTAGTGTATGCCACCATGCCCAACTAATATTTTATTTGTGTAGATTTTTTTGTTGTTATTCTGGGATTACGGGTATGCCATTACACCCAGCTTCTAAGTTGTTTCTTTAAAACCCACTGCTTCTACCCATCCTAAGATGTGCTGAGTGAAGAGATCCGTTCCTCTCATCCCTTGTTCCCATTATCATGTGATAGCGTTTGGCATCTTGCAGCTTCAGTATTGCTTAGGATTCAGCCAGGGAAGCACTGCACTTGGAGAAAGACCAGAGAAGCAATTAAAAACACCTGCTTCAGGGCGTGAGCAGCTGAATCTCATCCTGGCTCCAAGGTTTCCCACTTGTGTCTCCTTCCTCACACAAGGTTCCTTGTTTACTCTGAGCTAGAAATAGGTGGAATTGCCCATGCAGAATGAGCCCTGTGTGCGTGAGACACAGTGCAGGGTACTAGGAAAGTGCCATGAACACGGTGACCACTGTTATTTCCCCATCATCAGCCTCCTGTGTGGCCAAAATAGTCTCCCCCACTCTGTTTTCCTATCAGACTGCACCAGGAAGGTGACAGGATGCAAAGAGCTCCTGACGTCCTCCCCGAGCTAACGCATTTCCAGCCACACTAGAAAGGCTGGGAAATTGGTCGTTTTCTTTCCAGAAGCTGCCAGCAGGGGAACTGGTTTCTGACGTGTGTGCATTTAAATTAAGGTTCCTTAAATAGAACACATTTAGCTGTCCCGTAGCTAGAGAGGACTTCCTTGTGACATCAGGAATGACAGAGCTTTTGAGGCCAGCCTCTTCCGTCCGCATCTGCATCATCAGGAGCAGGATTTGTCACCCTTCACAGAAGACTGGCCTGCGTTCCCACCTGCCCCAGCCACCTCGTAGCCCTGGCACTCTGCAGTCCAGAGAAGGGCATGGACCCCTCGATGCTTTGCTTCTTGCGACATAGCCAGCTTTAGCAGGGGAGGTGAGGCTGTGGCAGGTAGACTCACAGAGGAGCTGCAGACAAGAATCCAGCTGCATCCTACCTTTGTGAAAGTTGGACTTCATTGGGGAAAACAAGGGTAGGTTTAGATGGTACAAACAAAGAAGGGAATCATTCATAAGAAGATGTACAAAAGGAAATAAATAAGATTTGATGTTGGACTGGACTACAAGGGACTCTCAAAAATATAATAATAAAAGGAGTTGTTTCAATTTTATTGTATATTAAAGACATTTAACAAACATCAAGACATGTTTGCCCATCAGGATGAGCAAAGATGGGTTTAACTCATAAAACCTAATGTTGGGGGGGTGGGGGCTAGAGATGGCTCAGAGGTTAAGAGAACTGATTGCTGTTCCAGAAGTCCTGAGTTCAATTCCCAACAACCACATGATGGCTCACAGCCATCTACAATGAGATCTGGTGCCCAGAACACTATATACATAATAAATACATTTTTAAAAAAACCCTAATGTTGGCAGAAGCATAAGGAATCAACCCAACGTGGTCTTGTGTGGGTCTTACTGCTCTGCCATTTTTTTTGGAGCAGGGTTAGGCAGGATGTATCACTGTTTGAAATGCATGTGCTCTTTGACGTGGATGGCTGACTTGAGAAATATCTCTGAAAAGGTGATCAGTCAAGTTATCCAAAGTGTATGTCCACAAACCTTCAAATAGCTGGTAATAGTGAAATATTGAATGGAAACCAGTAGTAGAGTCAAAACTAATTCCAATAATAAATTTTTAAAAGCAGAAATCTCAATTCATTACCCCTGTGGTAGAATGAGCTGTTGCTCTCAGGATCTGAGATGGAGTTTTACGATGTTGTTCAGACTAGCCTCAAGCTCCTCGCCTACAGTGTCCTCCATCTCACCCTCTGAAATAGCTGGGACTCTAGGGGTACCCACCTTGTGGCTTAGTCTCAGTCGCTCTTCCCAGTCTACTCAGGGGTGATCCTCATAGGCAGAGTCTGCTTCTGCATTCCCTGACCTTGGATTTGGCATGCGATGTCCCTTGTCTGGTTGTTAAGGAATTCAGGTTACAGTTACCAGCAGGTAAGTAACATCCCTTTGTAAAGGTGGACAGGACTTGTCAGACCCTTACCTGAGGCTCCACACCCCCCCACCACCACACACACACACACACACACACACACACACACACACACACAGCTGCAGGTAACCTGCCCCAGCTGAATGAGCTCATGGCCATGCTAGGAAGTTCACTACAGACGGGGATCCCATTGGTGCAGCCTTCATGCACTACCACCAGTGCCAGCATGGACGGGTGGCACAGCTGCCTGAGTCATCCTTGCTCCTATAAGGAAGCCCGGGGAACCCACTGGTTCCCGGAGCTGGGCTTGGTTATTTTGCCATCTTCAGTGTTCTCTTTCCTGTGGTGAACGTGCGTCTGTTCACATTGTCTCAGGAAATGTCACATGATACAAATGGTGTTAGGCCAACATGACACAGACCATAAGAAACATTTCCTGTAAGAAGGGAATGCCGCTGTGCTTCCTAACCCAGGAAGGGTGAGCTAGCTAGGCAAGACTCAAGCTTGCCACACTGTTGGCGAGCTGAGCACATGTCCAGATGGGGCTCTCCCCAGCTCATCCAAACTGCAGCCAACTTACAGGCACGGTATGGATAGTACATGAACAGCCTGACTTTGCTCAGATGTTTGTACAATTAAGTAGCTGAGTGTGGGGGCAATTGGTTATCCAGCAGTAGTCAATGATACAGTCCACCAGTTGAAAATATCTGGTTCCATAGTAAGCCACTGTTGAAATGGTCAGAAGGGCTCCAGAACACAAGCTTTCTGGGTAGAATTACAAATGACCACATGATACTCGGACACATGGAGAGATAAACTGCCGGGGTCCTTACACAGAATGAGAACCAGGGAAATCTGGATTCTTGAACCGTAGTCTTTGGTTTGGTTTGGTTTCAGTTTTCAAAGAATACGGGTCTGTTTCATTCCTAAGAACCAAGAAAGCAGGGTAGCCCATCTGGAGTAAAGAGGCTTTCTACCAGAAAGTAGAGGGGCCCAGAGGACAGGCAGTCAGAAGGCTGGAGCGCAGGTCCACTGTGTAAGGAGGTAGACAGTGATGGGGAGGGATGAACGCTCGCCTAGGGCACTGTGGAAACTGCACTAGCTCTAGGTCCTCTCTATAAATATATGATATTACTACCTTAACTGGCCTCATTTTGAAGGGAAGAACATTCCCAAGATTCCATGGGGACAATTTTCTGTGGCATGACTTCAGAGGGCACTTTCTGTGCACATCCCTTCCCATTGCATGGCTCTGAGCAGAGGTAGTGACATGTGACAGGAAGCACCGATTTGGGGTGGTAGCATCTGAAGTCTCTCTCCTAAAGGAGGGA
The DNA here is from genome assembly GCF_000317375.1 of Microtus ochrogaster. Classification (NCBI taxonomy): domain Eukaryota; kingdom Metazoa; phylum Chordata; class Mammalia; order Rodentia; family Cricetidae; genus Microtus; species Microtus ochrogaster. The sequence goes on along the minus strand of NW_004949174.1, from coordinate 922,110 downwards.
CTGTGGATGAAGGTCAAGCAGAGAGCATCAGAGCACAAGGGATGGACTGCAGAGTCAGCCAGAAACAGGGCACGTGCTCCATCAGCCCTGGTAGCTGAGTCATTGTGTTCCAGCTGCAGGACACTTCTAACCTGGCCTTGGCGTGCCACAAACGCCAAGAGGCACCTGCTTCACCGTTGTGAGAGTCCCTTCAGTACCTGGAGTCATCAGTGACTGCTGGGATTTGATACCCGGGAGATCACTTTGAAAATTAAATGCTAATCAGATACTAAAAGCCGCCACCTGGGTTTGGGGGGAGTTGAAGGGAGTCTGTAATCCTGAATCACGCACCCCACTCAGCCTTTTTGAGAGCAGTAAAGGGGTCAGCAGGAGAGACTCCCAAGGAAAATGCTACAGAACAGTGACAGGCTGATGCCTAGAGATATACATGTGACAAGTTCAGAAGGTCACCAGGGTTTCAAACCAGGAAAAATGCTGATGAATGTGATGAAGACCACTTCATCAGGAATTCATCAGCAGTGTGTGACAAGTCAGAAGGGCAAAATGCAGCTCACAGAAACCCCCAGGGTTTGTGTGAAATGCTTTACACAAGGTTCAATGTTAAGGTCGAGTGTTCAACCTTCCTATCCGTATTCAGTAAATAAAAAGTGAGACACAGAAACTCTTGCTGTAGTTCCTGCATGGCCCTGCAGTTAGCTCTGTGCAAGCCAGCCTCAGAGCGGTGGCAGCCATATGAATGGTGTTCAGCCTCCTAGATTGCAGGGGCAGAGCCTGTCAGGATGCTGAACCCGGATGCTGCTCTCATTTCTGGCATAGGAATTTTGCTCCTTATGGGCTGGGCAAAGTGGAGCCTGCCAGACATCACTTGCTAGTATATTTTATGTTAAAAAGAAAAGAAACCTTTCAGATGCCAGAGAGCTTGCTCAGCAGTGAAGAGCACTTGTTACTCTTGCAGAGGAACTGGTTTGATTCCCAGCACCTACATGGTGGTTCACAACCAACCACAACTCCAATTTCAGGGGGTTTGATGCCCTCTTCTAACCTCTGAGGGCACCAAGCATGCATGAGGTACACACACACATACAGGAAGGAAAACACAGAGAGTTAAAATGAATCCATTTTATTTTATTTTTTATTTACTTGGTTTACAATTTGAGTTTATTTTGTTGTGTGTATGTTTGTGTGTGCACGCACAAATACACTCATACTGTAGGGACATGCACTATGGCTCGTGTGTGGAGGTCAGAGCACAGTTTCTTGGAGTCCATTCTGTTCTCGCACCAATACGTGGTGCTCAGGATTGAACTCGGGTCTCTAGCTGGCAAAACAAGTACCTTTATCCACTCAGCAATCCTGCTGATCCTGCTTACTCAGAATTTAGAGACATGCCCACAATGTAGTTCTGGCCAGTCTAGGACTTTCTACATAACCCAGAATGGACTTTAACTTGCCATGATCCTCCTACCTCTGCCTTTTCTGTCTTTTTTTTTTTTAAGGCTATCCAAGCAATATATGAGTAGCTTGCCCTTCTCACAGTGCTGTAGGACAATGGTCTGTACCCTGTCCCTTATATTTTAAATAAGTGCTGATTGGCCAGCAGCCAGGCAGGAAGTATAGGTGGGGTGACCAGGAAGGAAGTAGAGGTGGGGCAACGAGAATTCTGGGAAGAGGGAAGCACAATCCACAGTTATGACCCAGCCACAGAAGAAGCAAGATGTGACTGCCTCGCCAAATAAGGTACAGACAGAGCCATGTGGCTAACATAGACATGAATAATGGGCTAATGTAAGTTATAAGAGTTAATAAGTCTGAGCTACTAGGCCAATCAGTTTCTAACTAATGTAGACCTCTGTGTGATTTCTTTGGGACTTAACGACTGCAGGAACCAGGCAGGACAGAAACCTCAGTTAACATCACAGATTAAAGCAGTAACCGTGGGGCTGGAGAGATGGCTCAGAAGT
>NW_004949174.1:906903-918530 GCF_000317375.1 Microtus ochrogaster | reverse complement strand
GGGAGCCTAGGCAGTTTGGATGCTCACCTTACTAGACCTGGAAGGAGGTGGGAGGTCCCTGGACTTCCCACAGTGCAGAGAACCCTCACTGCTCTTTTGGCTGATGAAGGAGGGGGACTTGATTGGGGGAGGGGAAGGGAAATGGGAGGCAGTGGCGGGGAGGAGGCAGAAATCTTTAATAAATAAATTAATTTATAAAAAAAAAAACAGTACCTGTAAGGCAAAGCCTCTTTGACACCAGTTCCTGGCCCTACATTGTTAATGCAGTGTTGGTTGTTCCAGACTGTCTTCTAGAGAGGTTTCCATGACAATTGATACTGTTCTGTGGGATGGCATCAGACTCACCCCACAGTTTGCTGTGTTCCTCTCCTGAGTATGCTCTTCCAAAATTTTCCGTCAATTCATGGTTCCACCATGTTCTTCTTAATTCTTTTGCATGCTATTGTGTAATGCACGAATAAGATTTACTTATAGGCAGAGGCTCTCCTCGGAATTTCCCAGTTTACTTTTCAGTGATATCAATACAGGCTTATAGGTACCTTCTTTTGGGTGCCTCTTGTCTTCATGTCCCGTTCAAGTGCTCTGAGCACGCTGAGTGAGAACCAGTCTATCACAGGCAGCTAGCTTTTCAGCCAGGGACCCTCACACCTCCTTCCTGTCCCAGGCCATCTCTGACCACAAAGAACCTGCTGGAGGTATGGGGCAGTTGACACCCTAGGGACCACAGCTGACAGATGGGAAACATGACTGTTTGCCTCCCCTGTGTTTCTTGAGATTCTCAGGCCAGCACACCAGCTACGTTAGCCTCCATGCATGCTAGCCTTTTTGTTACGATGCTCTGGCGCATTCCTGGTTGCCACTGTCTGAAAAGCTATTCCAGGTCCTGCCAAAGAGGTCACATCCTCCCCAAGGCACCATCGTCCATGAAATTGGGCTGTGCTGTCTTCCTAGAGCACCTAGAAGAACCACACAGCAATGCTAGCTCATAGAGGGAATTGTCTGCGCCCCTGCCCGCTTTTGTCTCTTTGAAGCAGGTTGCTCACACGCCCAAGGACTCACATAGGCCCTTATGAAACCACTCTACCAACCCCTGAGAGCTCAGACATAAGTCTGTGGAAACAAGGCTAGGGACGAAGAGTTGAGCAGACAGACATCTTAGTGACAACCAAATGTCGCTTTTCATTATTAGGATGACCAACTTATCTCGGGTGCCACGTGCATCTGGATCCATTCTAGGCTCCATTAGCTGAGTCTCCCTGGCATGCATGGATGATAGAAGGGCCCATGGATGTTACAGAAACCAGTGTCTGCTTCAGAAAGAATCATTTCCACTGGCCTGAGCCAGCAAATCTCATTCATTCTTCAGAACTTTGCCCTACAGCCATTGAGCCCCCCCCAACCCAGGCAGCTTAGGAGCCCCTTTGGTATCTTCAAGGTGCCCATGTAGGACACTAACTCCTCCTTCCCTTGTATGCCATAACCGTTCCCAGTGCCGACACTCCCATGAGACCAGATGAATGTTGAGAACAAGCTGCCTGGCTTGTCTAGGCAGTCAGAAGATGTCTCTCGAGGGAGCAGATGAAGGAATGAGACACAGAGATCTTCTCTGAAGTGGAACCAACTCTGCTGGATGGACTCGCATCCAAATGGCTCAGGCTGAGAATGGCACCTTCAGACACAGGCTGCTCTTGCTCAGGAGGATCCGAGCCAGGAATGGGAGTGAAGGGGGGGGGGAGGATACTAGGGGACTCTACTAATCCACCTTTCTGTTGCTACAATAAAACACTTGACTAAAAGCAATTTGGGGAGAAAAGGATTATTTGGCTCACGGGCATGTTTTGTTGAGGGAAGTCAGGGTAGGAACTCAAGCAGAGATCAAAAAAAGACCATAGAAGAATGATACATTGTGGCTTGCTCCCCATGGCTTGCTCAGTCTGCTTTCTTGTACCAACCAAACCCACCACCTGCCCAGGGGCAGTACCACCCGCAATGGGCTGGACCCTCCCAACTCAGTCACTAATTATGAAAATGCCCCACAGGCTTGCCTACAGACCAGTCTGATAGAGACATTTTTCCAATGGCCCCTCTTCCATTGTGACTCTATTTTTTGCCTGGTTAACAAAAACGAACCAACCAGCACAGGGAGAAACTCAGCATGTATCCAAGTGACAAGAGTAACAAAGTCTGGACATTTTGCATGGAGTAGGAGTATAGTCTGTAATGAAGTCTGTACTCAAAATAGCTAGAAGATAAGATTTTGCGTCTAAAAAAAAAAAAAAGATTTTGCGTCTACCACAAATGGTAAGTTTATACGTCTGTAAGTAGGTGAGTGCAGTGATATGCTAATTACATGTCGCAGAACATCACAGCACACCCCATAAGCACATGTCATCATGAAAATGTAAGTCCCTGTTGGACGTTGCCCTTCTCACTGAACAGACACTTCATGAGAACATTCTGGTTCACTGCTGTGGCTCTCTCTGGAGCAGGGGTTCTCAATCTTCCTAATGCTGTGGCCCTCTAATACAGTTCCTCATGTCGTGGTGACCCGCAACCATAAAATTATTTTCATTGTTACTTCATAACTAATTTTGCTAACTGTCATGAATTGTATTGTAAACATCTGTGTTTTCTGATAGTTTTAGGAGACCCCTGTGAAACTCAGGTTGAGAACTATTAGGTGGGCAGTACCTCTTCATCAATGTCCAGGGAGAATGTCAACTAGACACATGTGTATCCCATGCATTTCCTCCCTGGAGATGTTAGCTGGCTGGCTTGATTTTGCCCAAGACATGGAGCTAATCTCCACCCCTTCTGCCAGCAGAGCAGGACAAGGGGCTGTATTGTTGCAGACAGAAGCTTACGCCTCCATGGTAGCACACTAGAGGCAGATGAGTGGCCTCCCAGAGTGACAGGCAGGTGACATGTGACCACTGAGTGGAAGCTGCCGGGCAGAATGTAGAGGGACTTTTCTTTATATCAATTGCATTGGTAAAAGGCAGTCCATGATCCCCATGAAGGATGAAAAGCAAAATCCACGACAAATACCACAGTCGTGAGCTGCTGCTGCTTTCAGGCGTGTCTATGCTCACAAACGTGTGCCCGTATCTTCCACACCAACTCCAGTGTTGTCTGTGTGACATGACATATGTCATTATACCATACGGGAGCTACATGTCCTATGGGACTAGGCTTCCTGGAGGTCAGTGGCAGACAGCCTGGTATTGGGCGCCCTTGAGGCATAGACAGGTTTTTCAATTAGCTGGCTATGTGGGATATGGGCTTTGCACAATCTCTTTCATAATAATGATATTCTATATATCTACAAGACAAGGATTATCTCTTCAGGAACAGCTCTGGGATAGGGAAGCACAATATGGGAATGTATAAAACTACAGCAGAATCCTTGTCATACACATGGTGTGTGATGAGCAAGGGAATAGATGGGTTAATGTTGATGATGGACAAAGATGTTATATTATATTTTGAACTTTATGGATAGGCTTGCTAGATCCCAACCCCCATGATGTCTGCTGCATAAGAAGGTACTAAAAAGTATATTTCAACAGGTGCATAAAACTGTTTAGGTATATTTGGTCACTAGATGAAATAAAGGGTTAGGAAGGGGAAGGGTCATGATAGTGATACCTACAGATTTTTCTTTCAAGTGTGAGGCTGGAGAGAGTTCAAATTTTACTGTCATCAGTCACCGTCTTACATTGTTCCTACTGCTTGCCGTTGTCAAAATATAAGTTTGCACTTCGGGCTTGGCACCTTAGATCAATTAATTCCTAGAGGTGAGAGTGCTCAGCCAAACTCACACAAACTTCACATCACCAAACTTGAGCAAACTTTAGCTTCCACCATGGGGAAGCATTCCATTTAACCGGCAGTTTTTGAGCGACTGCTGTTGGCTGACCTTATGCTGGATGCCGAGGAGGATGCAAAGAGAATGAAATATGCCATGTCCCGTGGCCAGGAAGGAAATGACTGCCAGGATCTGTGATGAGCTTTGGGATGCTGAGTGACAGTGACCAAGGCTTGGTCTAGGCTGGGCATCTGGGAAGATCACTGTAAGAAGGTAGCGATTCACCTGAATTCGTGGTCCAAAGCAGGTGGGCAGGAGGAGGACCAGAGGGGAGAAGAATGTCTAGGGAGAGGGAGTGAGAAGTAATTCAAGGGGTGAATGAGATCAAAGCACACATCTGGGGCAATGCACTTAGATCCAGACCTACGCCATGCCACTCTGGTGCCTGAGAATGACCTCTTTGGGGCTCGGGTTACTGACCTTGACAATGAGGATTATGCCAAGCTCATGGCAGGTAAATTCAGTGCAGCTAACACCAGCTCTTCCATCGTCTGGGGAGTCACTGGTCAGCAACATAGCACTGTCATCCCTTCCCTGCCTCCCTCCCTCTTTACAGCCAATATTTCTGAAGACTCCAAGGAGACCATGCTGAGCGAGAACTCTGGCTCAGGCTTCAGAGAGTTTACTGCTGCTAGCTGGAAAGATTTTCAACGAAAATCCTACAGATAGAGACATTGAAATAGCTACAAGCCAATTGGTGCACTATGGAGAAACAGGGTGACCTGCGAGGGCCTGTCAGGGGCACAAGCAGAGGAGGCCCAGGAAACAGCATTCACTGAACCCTAACAGTAGGCTGAGAAACATCCTAAGCCTTTAACCTTCAGTTCTCATTGCTGTGAGGAAGTACTTGAATTTAAGGAAGGGTTTGTTTGGCTCAGGGTTTGAGACTCCATCACGGTGGCAGGAATGCAAGGCCGCTGGTCGCTTGTTGACAGCCAGGAAGCAGAGAGAGGTGAAGGCTGCTGCTCAGCTTGCTTCCTCCCCTTAATCCATTCTAGGACCTCACCCCATGGAACGAGAGGTGGAAGGTCTTCCTACCTCAACCCAGCCTAGAAGTTCCCTCACAGACACAGACATACCCTTGTCCTCGGCAATCCTAGAGCCTGTCGGCTTGGCAATCAGTGTTAGCCATCATACCCACCTTCTCTTCCCCCATCCAACATTCTGGGTGTTGAACATTCTAGATAATGAGGAGATTCCTAGAGCTCAGCTGCCAACTAGTCAGGCCTCTGAGCGCAAAGCCCTGATCGTTTACTCTGTGTAAGGCCTGGAGCTTGCTACCTGAGTCCTTGAGACTCTCAGGAAGGTGCTCCCCCGTGCAGAGATGTGGGTCTCAAGCAGCAGAGAGCCGTAGAAATGTCCTTTTCAGTCAAGTGTGGAGATCATCAAGCTGCAGGAGCTTTTCATGTCTTCAGCATTTCACAGCAGCCCTGCGCTCGGCCAGTACAGAGAGCAGTGGTACCCATCCTTTAGAAGGTGAATGGAATCACTAGCTAACCTCAGCGCCTGAGCATCTTCCCATTTGCCTTCAATTACCTCGGTCCCCAGTTACATCATTGCTAGTGAGATGATTAGCAAAACCATGGTAATGTCAGCAGCAGTGAATTAAATGGGAATAAAGGGAGCTCCATTTCTGTTCAATTTCCCACTTGGGGACGACGCCTAACTGTGTTCTTTAGCTTCCTACTGGGATTCCCACAGGGAAGTGAATGAGCCTGGTGGAAACCTGGACGAGTATGCAGCGGGCGCTGGAATCCAAGTAAGGGGTCACTTCCTCATTCCAGATGAGTTGCCAAGGCTGGTGCCTTGAAGATGGATGTCCTTCCTCAGACGTTCTGATGAATCATGTAAACAGAGGCAGACACCTTCCAGGACTGACTTCTGCCACAGATGATGACACCCGCCTTGTCTAGCCAAACCAAGTGGAAAATTGGATCTGAAGAACGGGGCTTCCATCACAACCCAGACACTTTGTGGTGTCTGGGTACCAACTACCACAGATCAACACCGCACCCTGAGGGATGTCACCAAACCATGTGACAAGGAGTGGATAGGACAGCTAGGGTCCAGGTCATGTCATGGACAGGTTCTTGTTATGCCAGGATTTCTTTGACTAAGATTCATTTTTCTCTAAGGACACCCCCCAAGGAGAATGAGAGAGCCCTAAACATAGCACTGCCTCCCATTACCTGGACTTTCAGGTGTGTTACTTACAAAGCATACTGAGTGCTGATTTTCTCACCTTTCAAATCAAGGTGATGATGGCAGTGTTCCTAAGGTAGCGGTGGGGGTAGGGAGGGGATCCTTAGGAAGGCTGCCGGGCACCTTATCAGACCGACCACTCGGGGGGGAATGGGAGCTGTGCTCATCACTGGAGGTGAGTTAAAGGTGATTCTATTTCAGGGTAAATATAAATTAGAAGCTCTGATTCTAATTGGGTGCTTAGACTCCAATTGTGTGTGTGTGTGTGTGTGTGTACAGGTACCCACAAAGAGCCCTATATATACTAAAGGGCTGAGCTTGAATCCGAGCGCCGATGGAAAGAGAGGCTAGTGCTTCATGCTGTGCCCCTGTGCTGTGCCCAGGAGGCCTCTGCATCCCACCAGGAAGCTGGACCTCATTGTTTTCTTTCTCTAGTGATTAAACGTGTTGTTCGACAACCGCACTACCATCCACTTTCACCCCACCTCCCTTCTACCCTTGTCCACCTTCCCATCTCCTCAGTAATCTCTCTCCTCTTTTGTGACCCACCTACATTAATAAGGCTATCGGTCAAGGTCAGAGTCGGGGATGGCGGGCCCAGCAGAGGAGGCACAATGAAAGAGACTGATACCCTCTCTCAGAATCTACCAACAGCCAGGATTTCAGAAGTAAAGGTAGGGCTTATGACCCTCCCCCTCCCTTGAGATGGCTGTTGATTGGGCCAGCCTTCTGTGGACCCAGTCACTACCAACACTGGGAGTTAATGATTTCTGTAACTGCCCCTCCTCCATCTAATCTACTTTTACTTACTTCTCGCCCTCTCCTTCCAGTGTTCCCTGAGCCTAGAGCAAGTGATAGCACCCCTGTTTTTGGTGACAGGGGCACTCGCTGTACCCGAAGCTGGAGTTTTCGCGAGGCTAGTTAGCCAGCAAGTGATCCAGCTGTCTTCGATACTTCAGTGCTGGGGTTCCAGACGTGCACTACCCTGCCTGGCTTCTATGTGTCAGAACCCAAACTCATGTCCTCTTTTGTACGAGAAGAGTACTTACCCACTGGGCTAGCTCCTCAGCCCCCGGGACTCTGTTTTTGTTTTGCTTTGTTTTAAAAAGTGACTTGAGGCCTTCTTTGGTCTTGAGATAATACTGGTTTTAGGTGATGAAAAGTCATTTTGGTTTTTTTTTTGTAATTTGTTTTAAGAAATTACTTACCTGCTACTTATTAGTGATTTAATAGTTCGTATATATAAATTACATATTATATATTATATAATAGTGATATAACTTTAGTTTAATTCCTTTCTTCATTAGGTTTCAATTTTTTGGGTTTTTTTTTTTTTTTTGCTGTTTTATGAGATAGTCTGAGCTAAATATGACCCTAGAACACCCTGAGGAAACATGGAAACAGATTTTTTTTTCCTTATCATTCATTAGGCAATGTGTTCTCTGACAAAAAAAAAATGCACAAGTAATAAAAGAAAAACGGACACATTGGATTTCACCAGAATTTAAATTTGATCCTCTAAAGGACACCATCAAGACAGGAAGAGGGGAGCCGGAGAGATGGCTCAGGAGGCAAGCACACTTATAGTTGTGCAGAGAGAGGGCCTGGGCTTGATTCCTGCTTTAATTCCATGGTGGTTCACAACTGTCAGAGCTCCAGTTCAGGGGATCTGATGTCCTCTTCTGACCTCTGCACGGTGCGTGTGCATACATGCAGGTAAGACACCCAACACATCTAATAAATATAGCTTTATTTATTAGCTATAAGTAATGACTGCTGGGCGTGGAGTCACATGACTGTAATCCCAGCACTGAGGGGGCTGAGGCCAGAGGGTTTGGGCAAGTTCAAGTCCAACTCGACCCGTATAATGAGGCTCCACGTGTCAGGAAAAAACAAACTGAAATAAATAAAAGGCATGATGATATATTCCTAGATTCCTGGTTCGTGGGGGGATAGAGATAGAAGGGTCAGGAGTTCAAGGTCATCTGACTACACAGAGAGTTCCAAGCCAATCTAGGATAAATGAGAACTTGCCTCAGAAAAAAACAAATGACCACATTCAGAATGGTAGAAAACACAAATCCAGACAGATTTTAAGGGACTGGAATTTAGAATAAATAACACTTTAGGACGAAAAGATAACCCAAGTCTAAACATGGACAAAAGAGTTGATAAATTACATCTCTGAAGAAGATGAATACATGGCCACAAAGATTGTAGGGGTATCATTCGTCAGGACAGAGGCAGAGCCAGGCTGCCGAGGTAGCTCGTCACTGTCCCAGAATGACAGTACCATAACAAGCGGGGAGACCATGGGGGAAATCTGAGACTCCCACATTGCTAGGGCATGTGCGAATCTGCCAGGATGACTTATTTCTTTGAATTCTAGACAAAAAAAAATATCAATAAATAATAAAAGATAAAGGGGCCTAAATTGGTGTGATCCAGCCTTCACATTTCCCCTCCCCACTAGCTGCCAGCACGCATCTGCTTCTTGCTCTGGAGCTATGTTAGAACTGCACATGGAAGCCCGGTAGGGCCTTTAAATGGAATTTGTTGCAATGTGTCCTTTTCAACAGTAACAAAGTCTCACCAGTCCTATGGTGAAAGCCATTTCCGGTAAACAACCTGAGAGCGAAGATTTGGCAGGGCCCTGTCTTATGCACTTTCCATGAATCTCATTGCAGACCTATGGGGTTTCAAGCGAGAAACTGAGTCTCAGAGGGTTAAAGAGACAGGACGGAAGGGAGCCTGTGCAATTGCAGGCAGCCTTTCCTAAGGGGCTTGTCCACACAGCTACCGGATGCAAGGTGAGTATGCGTAGTCAGCACTGAGAAATAACTTCCTTGTTTCTTAGTCTGCTTCTTAAGAACAGGGTGTGATCGCTTCATTTTGTCAAAGCCCCAAATTCAGCTTTCCCTGATGCTCAGGCACACAGTGACATTTACTTGCCAGGCGCATGTTCCTGGCTTCCTGGGGCGAGATACGGTCCTCTTATCTAAGCCAGGCGGGCTGGGCTTTTCCTCCGTTTGTAACTGTCTGAAATCCAGCCTTCTCCCAGCGGGCTGCTGGAGCTCTGCAGGGCTCTACACCTGAGCTATTTGCTGCAAGAAGCCCATTAGCCAAATGCCTACGGCCTGCCGCTTGTTTTCCTGCTCGCTTTGTTTGCCTTCGGGCATAATGCTTTGTTTGCAGCGCAGTAATTGTTCCACGGCCTGTGATTCCTCCATCATAAACTGGCATGAGAATGAGAATGTGCAGGCGGGGGAAGATGACAAATGTCACCGTAGGCTGCTTCTGATGTCAAGGCTACACCGCAACACTTCCTCTGCAGCCCTTGCCCAATGATTGCCCGCACTCCCTTTCCCAGCCCTGCTGCAACGCTTAAGCGGGCGGGGGAGGGGGCCCAGGTGCAAGCCTGAACCCAATGGAGGCTGATGAGCCCAAACATGTGCTTTTAATTTGGGGACCTCAGTTTAGCCAGCAGGTCAGCGCCCAGCCCTCAGCAAGGGCTGTCCAGTTTCACGAGGGAATTGAGTCTCTGGGTGAATGCGCAACCTGCTACAGGAAACCCATGAGCTGTTTGGACTGCTGGGCCCCATGCACGCAATCGGGCTTTGGTACAGTCACACAGTTGCCAGCATGGGTACAAAAGCCTCTCAGAGGATCACCAAGACTGAAGCCAGCCTGGATCTCCAGGCCTTTCCAGATGAGGTCTAGGAATACCTCAACCAGGAAAAAGACCCTGAGACTGCTTTTGCCTCCCAGAGGCCTTGGGGAAAGAAGGAGGAGGAGCCTTCCAGCCCCATCATGGTCTTGAGCGAGCGCTGGCATTTGGAAGAGCCCACTTCCAGGTAGGGTATAGCTCAATTGGTAGAGTGCTTGCCCTGCACAAAGGCCTTGGTTTGATCCCCATCGCCTGTGGGAGGGTAAAGGCAGAAAGGATGGAAGTTCAGGGTTATAATGAGTTCTAAGTCAGTCTGTGCTCCCTGAGACCCTGTCTGAAAATAAGAAAAACGAAGAAGAGAGGAAAATACCAAACAAACTGAACTTTTCTCAGAAAGAACCTAAGCCTGGCCTCTCCCCTCCTCAGTCACGGTCCTCTTGCTTTTTAGCCACGCCCCCTGTACTCTGCTCAGTTCCTCCACCTTTCCTCACAGTGCACCCCTCCCCCCCACACCTCAGTTCTCCCACCTGAAGCACCTCACCCTGGTATCCAACCTTGGGGAGAGAAGGCCATCATCTTGCCTACGCGCCCATGGACCCTTTGAAGGACACTTGTTTTATGATAGCTTGGATTCCAGGCAAGTTTTGTTCTGAGGGAGGAAAAAAAGAAACAAAACGGAAGCTGAAGGGAATCAAGTTCATACAGCAGAGTGGTGTGATAATCGTCCCTGTCATGGCACAATCTTTGCCTCAGCACTGACCCTGCCGTTCTAGCACCCACTCCCCTGCCTGGTGGGTGTTCACAAGGGTGCCAAGTGTGGCCTCAGGCTTCCCTGCCCATGTATAAATTCACAGGCGGTGGATAGACGGTCTCAGGCTCATACCACCATTCTCCTGCAGGGCTGGACCTCCCTCTCAGAATTCCATCAGCTGCCCTGATGAATCTGCTTCTTCCCTTCCTCAATGGACCAGGTAGCCAGATCAGAAGACACTAGGGTAGAGCTGGGCAAGGGTAAACAGCTGTCCCCAGTCCCTTCAGGGAAGGTTTAAAAAAAGGGGGGGGGAATGAATCATACTGGGGAGATCTCCTCATGCCAGGGCTCCACGGTGGTGGGGGAGAGGGAGCAGCCTCTGGACGTGGGGTCAGGTAGTGAGGCCCCCCAATCCAGCACGCCTGCCTGCTCATGGTTGGTAAATGCTGCCTCTTACTGATCAGAGAGAGGCAAAGCTGGGCCACAGCTAATGGCTTGGGCGAGGCAGGTGAGAAGTGATTGCTGCCCCTTTCTGCTCTCCAAAGACTGCCAAATGTAAAGCGGCGTCTAAGAATCCTGCGCCCCTAGCCATGGCTATGTGGCTGCTTCGGTTCCCTGGAACGTCATCATCTGCATTTGGAGAATGTGGGGCTGGCCTCCATGAATCTCTCAAGACCCAGCCTACTGGTCCATTTGCAAGTGGTCATGATCTACACCCAGGTTGTATGATGGACTTGGAGGCTCTTCCTGTGTGTTTCGTGATAGCTCTCTGGCTTTTCTCACCTGCCCCAGCCTGCATCTCTCTAGTTCTGGCCACAATCTGAAAACCAAAGCAACCATCACAAGACCATCACTCAGGTGTGCTGTGGACTCCACATCTGGATTACCCAGTACTTTTGAGTAAGCTTCTCTGAGCACAGGCCTTAAAAATCCAGATGTCAGGGCCCTAAAGTCAAAGTCCTTCCCAGTGTACATCAAGACATCCCTTCCTTCTTTTTGTAAAGATTGATTTATTCTGTGTGTATATGTGTGTGTGCATGTATGTATAAGCATCACACGTGTGCAGGCTCTCGAGGAAGTCAGGAGAGAGTGTTAGATTTCTTGGATCTAGCTGCAAGCAGTTGTGAGCCACAGTCAGC
>NW_004949174.1:886858-906605 GCF_000317375.1 Microtus ochrogaster | reverse complement strand
TGCCAAACTTAGCATATCAGCAGTTCACAAAAGAAACAATTCCCCCTATGAAAGATCCCAGCTTAGCTGCTGTAACGTCATTTCACAAGGCTCTTGACAAACAGATGTAAGTGCAGAGTGAGGTCAGGGCCCCTGGCTGCAAAGCAGGATATCTGTGAGATAGGATATCTGTGCTGGGAAAGGAAAAACCAAAAAAAGGACAGGATATCTGTTGCCATACATCTGTGCTGGGAAAGGAAAAACCACTTATGCTCCTTGCCTCATTCCATCCGACCACTAACCGCGCATCTACTTCTGTAATCTGCTTCTGCCGCCCTCTTTCCTATAAAAAGACCTCCTCCCAGTCTGCAGGCGCGCAAGCCCTCCGAAAGACTTTGCCGCTCGCAGGTACCTGTGTTTACCTAATAAACCTCTTGCTTATTGCATCCTGTGGTCTCGGAGTGTCCTGAGTTCTGGGTCTTCGTCGAAGGGAAGGTCCTCTCTGAGGGTCTTTCACCTTTGCGAGATCAGCAGGCTCTTCACTGCTGAGCTGTTTCTCCGGCTCCAAGACCTTCTATCTATCACTAAAGTTATCATATCCTTTCCACCATCCTGAGAGGGAATTCATAAATAGGATCCATCTTTGCACACAACTTTGAATAGCATCACGATGTCCTTGTTATAAGAGACATGAAGAGAATGTCATTCATTTTAAAGACATTTCGGTAGGGGAGTGTTTGTGGACTGCTTACCCATGTTCTCAAAATCACCTATGTTCTTAGAGAATTCCATATATGATGTCCCTATACATGGGGTGACACTCATATCACACACAGGGTTCCATCTACGGCTGTGGCTCTAATAGCTCTGTGGGCACTAGGACACCAGGATGCCACACTGGTCTCTAGGTACCCAGAGCTTGCAGTTTCCCCAAAGATGAATTCCAAATCTACAAAGTCTTCATTAGAAAGAGGAGGATGAGACAAAGCACCCCAGCAATTTTACCCCTAAGAATATGCCCAAGAGAAATTAAAACTGACGAAGTTCACACCAATCCTCTATTGGAACACTTCCCACAGCACCAGAACCCCAGCCAGACTCTGTCCAGCCACCATCAGCTGCTTAACAGGAAAACAAAGTGCAACTCCCAACTATGACCCGGTGGAGAATGAGACATGACAGTGGTGTGTGATGGGTTGGCCTTAAAATCAGGGTATTAGATGAAAGAAGGGGTCATGTCATTGTGTTTAAACAGATCTTTCATCACACACAAATCTAGGGGCCAGCAGGGAAGAGCACTGGATGCTCCTGCATGGGATCTGGATTCCATTCCCAGCACCTAACATGGAAACTCAACCATCTGTAACTCCAGTTCCAACGCCCTCTTCTGGCCCCCATGTGCATAGCACACACATAGTGCACAGACACAGATGCTGGCAACACTTATACACATACAGCAAAGATATTTTTTAAGAAGACAGATCTAGGGCGAGATTCATTTGGG
The DNA here is from genome assembly GCF_000317375.1 of Microtus ochrogaster. Lineage (NCBI taxonomy): Eukaryota > Metazoa > Chordata > Mammalia > Rodentia > Cricetidae > Microtus > Microtus ochrogaster. The sequence goes on along the minus strand of NW_004949174.1, from coordinate 905,122 downwards.
GATAGGTCAGCGCTTGAGAAGCGTGAGCAAGACTGTGGCTCAGTTGTGGGGGAGTAACTTAGTCATTGCCTGGGGCTGGAGTGGGAGGAGCGGTGATGGCAGGCAAACCCAAAGGAACTTCCTAGGGTGACAGCAGTGTTCGGGAACCACCCTGAGTGACAGTTGCCCAACTCTGCCACATTCACCAAAGCTGCAGAATCTGTTAAACACTTAGCTGGATTGACAAGCCTTTGTCTTGGGGATTAGACACAGGTTAACTTGGTGGTCATTTCCGAGTGAGCAAGCCTGTGGCATTTGCACAGTCATTTGAATGTCACTGAGTCTCAGTTGTGTCACCCGTGAGACAGGGGTGAGTAACAATGCCAAGCAGGCTGGGTTGAGGGTGAGTCATGCAATTGAACGTATTAAGGCTGAATATCTGGCACATGGTTGGAATGCAATTCAAAAATTTTAACACCCTCTTCCCTGGGCTCCAAAGAGACAAGGAGATGTGATGGGATTGCCATCACTGGGGTCCTCTTGAGATTAGTCAGAGGGGACCCCACAAGGGGCAGCCAGGAGCTGGCCTTCGGCAGACAAAGGCAGATAACTTCCTGGGGGAGGGTAAGTGAAGAGCAACAATGGAAAAGAGGCAAAGAGCCTCAGCCAGATGTGATGGGCATGCCTGGAGCTCCGGAACTCAGGGTGCCAGACAAGAGAACTGAAGTGCAAGGTCGCCTTCAGGGGCGGAGTGAGTGTGAGGCCAGAACAGACTACATGAGACCTAGCCAAGGGAAAAGACGAGGAGGGAGGGGAGGGAGGGGAGGATGAAGAGGAGGGGGTAGAGTCCTTAAACAGTAGAGCTAGTTTCCAGAGGCAGGAAATTATGAACAAGCATTTTCCCCTTTAAGTGTTCATGAGAAGGATGCACGGGGCATGGCTGCTCCTTTCATTAGGGACTACCCTGTCCCCTTAAGACAGCGAATCACCCCACGCCCTGCCCGCTAAATCTCAAAAGCAGCCTTGAGTCTGAAGTAATGAAAATGACCCTGGAGAGTTCAAATCACCCACTTGTTCCATCCTGAGCCCTTTCCTGTAGTCTAACATCACATTGAGGGGACCCAGGCCACCCAGGGGCTGAGACCTGCCCGGCAATGCATCGAGTGCTTCGCTAGATTAGGTGCAGACATTCTGACCCAGAAGGGACTTTCTACCCTTGATTTTTCTTTTTCTATACTTCTCTGCCATTCTGATACCAAGCGTGCAGTTCCTGTCATCCAGAGGTCTGGAATGGCTTCTGGTGGAGAGGATAGAGATGACGAATTTTGGAAGTCACTGCTGGGAAACTGAGGCCACAGGGAGTGACTGCTGCAATGAGTCTCAGCTTTGAAGGTGGGATCTCAAACGCCCACTGTCCAGGCTACAGTTCCAGCATCTCTTTCCACAAGAGATGTAGGTGGATCAGTAATTCAAAGCCATCCTGGGCTACATAGTAATTAAAAGCCAGCCTGGGCTACAAAAGACCTTCTCTCAAAAAGCCAAATATAAATAAGTATATCATATTAAAGTCAATAACAACGGTCTGCCTTGTTTAAATACTGGCCATATAGGCTTCTACCATATGGAGGGATTTCTTAAATCTTTTGATTACATGTATTGATGTACAGAGGTCAGTGGCAACTTGTAGCGGTCAGTTCTCTCTACCGTGTAGATCTAGGGGATCCGACTTAGGTCTTCAGGCTTGGTAGCAAATGACTTTACCTGTTGAACCATCTGGCTGGTCCTTGATATATTTTAGTTACGAGGTGGTTTATGGATCCACAGTCTCGCTATAACAAAATCACAACCCAACCAAGAATATTAAAGTCAAGATGGCTTAGAACACCCAGAATGTGCTTTGGTTTTCTTATTGTGACCCAGTGGCATGGCCCCCTAGGACTAGGAAGGACAGCAGCGGAATCCATGTCCTAACAAGGGCCATTCTTCCAGATATAGGCTCTCAACTCAAGCCTCCCGTCTTTCTTCCCTAGGTGTGTCGGAGCAAAGACCCCCCCCCACCAGCTAGAATGAGGTAGCTTTGCTCTCTGCTTTCCAAGGTGCCCTGCTGGCAAATGCCTGTCTCCTTCTTGGTGGCTTGAAGTGACCGTCAAGTGCCTTTGCTTGAACAGTAGCCTTTTCTGGAGGGAAAGAAGCAAAAGGAGAGGCACAGGCCAGATGGATCTAAATTGAACACATTCTCGGTGCTTAATTTCCCTAACGCAGAGCCCAAACAGCCTTTGGGAATACTTCCCCAGCAGGCCCTGCAGTCATAACCACTCACAGCCGCTAACCATATTGAGTCTCGGGGGCTCCGCTCCGCAGCACCACCCAGGAACCCAGCCAGAGCCACCATTTACCCTGGTAAGTGTCCTGTAAGAAGCACCGACCAATCTTCCTACAACAAGTCGACCCCAACACCGTGCGCGGCAGAGCCTGATGTGGAGCTTCTGATGAGGAAAACACGCCAGCACAGCCCTCCAGGGACACGTGCTCCCATTCCGATTAAGATGTCCATCCTTTGGCGTCTTTCTGCTAGGCTAACAATCGCGGGGTCGAATAAAGACCAACATGAAGGTAGAATTCTCAGCCATCATTCCTTTTTCTCAGCCTATATTCAATCAAGTCTCCTCTGTGATTTTTTTCCCCCATTTTGTTTGAGACAGGGTCTTAGCATGTACACTAGGCTGGTGTTGAACTGCTAATCCTTCTGCCTCAGCCTCCCAAGCTCTGCTTCATAGCCTTAGGCTTGTGCTACCATACCTGACCACGATAGGTCTTGTACAAATCTTGATACTGCCATACAGACAAAACACACAAAAAAATGAAGAAACCTAATTTAAAAGAAAATTTTTTAAAAGAATAGAAATACCAGAACCAGGGTTGGGGATGTAGCTTAGTTGTTTAAGTGTTTGCCTCGGGCTTCAATCCCCCCCTCTCCCTGTAGCAGTTAAATAGCAGCAGGTGTGGTAGCTCACACCTATAATCCCAGAATTCAGGACCTAAGGGGGAAAGGATCAAAAGTTCAAGGTCATCCTTGCCTACTTATTGGACTTTTGAGACTCCAGCCAGAAAGAAAGAAGGAAATGAAGTAGGAAGAGGAGCAGAAGAAGAAGAAGGGAAAGGAAGGAAGGAGAAAGAAGAAAGAGAGAAAAGAAAGACAAACCAGGATGGGAATTAAATCCATTCTCCCACTCTGATCTATTAAAAAAACAACAACAAACAAAAAGCCACCACAGAAACTGGCGCAGAGCTGGCAAGATTGCCTGGTGGATAAAGGCATATGCTTTGAAAGCCCCATGACCTTCGTTTGATTCCCAAATCCACTTAAAGGTGGAAGAAGAGAACTAACTCATGGAATTATCCCCTGACCCACATGCTAAAGTGGTAGTGCATGCGCGCGCGCACACACACACACACACACACACACACACACACACACACACACGTTGCAAACTGTAAGGCTATGGTGAAGGGGAACGCCAGGAACCAAGTACACACCAACCTGGTAGACTCCATGAAGCTGGCAACCATCTTGTACTTGTGTTCTTTGCACAGTCTTTTTTAAATTCTTTCATCAGGAGAGAGAATCTGGGTCCCCAAGGTGGCTCAGCAGGTAAAGGTACTACTGCCAAGGCTGATGCCCTGAGTTCGATCCCTACAGCCCATGTTGGAAGAAGACACCAGCTCTTCCAAGTTGCCCTCTTATTACCACATGTGGGCTGCACTTGTCCCCTCTCCCATAAGCATCTATATGCATGCACACACACAAGACAAAGAATAATGTTTTATTTTAAAGGATGCAATCTCCTTTTGATCCCCTTGCCGTCTTCTTTGGCCAGTAGAATGTGGTGGAAGCATGGTGGTCGCAACTCTGGTCTCAGTCCTCGACTTTGAATATTTCCTCCTCCTCCTCATCTTCTTGTCACCACCATAAGGTCTGAGATGACCCACTGGATAGGACGAAAGCACGGGAAATGGTGGTGAAGAGCTCATAGCTGACGGCCCCTCCACTCCCAAGAGTCAGAGCCACATAACTAAGCTCATGATTGGCGATAGCTGTAGGAATCGAGCCTAAAGCAGGAGGACCACCTGACTGAGCTCAGCCCATTGGCCAACTGGAAGAAGTGTGAGCTAAATAGCTGAGTCTTAGGGTGATCTGTTCTACAGAAATAACTACACAAATACAAAAGTTCAGAGATCAGCCTGTGCACAGAGGAGCAGGAAGCTGAAGGCTAAAAGACAGGACAATATTTTTAAATATATTGAAAGAATATTTACATATTTAGTGAAGATTTGTACAATGCTTTGCTTTGGAAAGATTAGCAGTTCGCTATGAGTGAGTTGGAACAGGGATGGGGATAAGGCTCAGAGGGAGAGAGGTTGTCTTTTTGGGCACTAGACAATGACTTCAATCTCTAAGTACACACACATACCCACACACACGTTTGTATGAGACTAGAGCTGTAACACTGGACACTCCTGATCAGCCAGCCATCCTGCACACATCTGCTCTGTCCAAGAGAGTCCACAGAGTCTCTTGTAGAAACCAGACAACAGCTGTCCCTGAACAAAGAACTATAGCGCACAAGTCCATCAATTACATCAGACCTTGTGCACTCACACCCAGAGGCCAAGACCGCATTGCCACCAACATGCTGGGAACGTGGCCCCGCAGCTCCAGCACCTACCCGCTGCCCTGCTGGGCACTGCAGCCAGAGGGCCCAACCCTGCCAAGTGCCACCACCTCCAAGAGCCCGTCTGTCTGCTGTCGCTGGCACAGCCATAACTGGAAGCACCTGCCAGGCCCACCAGTGAGGAGCTCACCTCCATGATGTTCTTGCCCTACTGGCTGTGCCCTAAAACTCCACCTGGAAGGTGTTGACCTTGGTCATGCAAGTGTCACTCTCTGAACATATCATCATCCTGGTCCCCGAGGACCTCCAGGTCTCTGCCCAGTCTGGACAGCATGAGTTCTGGCCTGCAAGCCTGCAGGAAGCTGCTGTCCTGGACATGCCTCAGGACCACCTCATCATCGTCCTCCAGCAGGGACTCTCTGGTGCATCTCCATCAGACAGCAAAGGCTTGGGAAATACCTCTGACCATGTCCACATGAAGACTCTCAAGAAGGCTTCATGATGCCATGGATGGATGCTCCAGCTCTCATAGTCCCGGGGTTCCTTCTTCCCTTCACTGGAGTGTCCAACCCCTTATTTCAGGGCCAAGTGTCATGTCCCTGGATTCCACTGCCCCTCCTAGTACAAAGAGATATGCTCTGTGGTTCATCTGGAGGCTCAAAGGCAGCATGCTGTGGCCTCTGTCCAGCTCACTGCAGCCTCTCCCTCCATCTCCTCCTCCAAGTCACCAAGCACAGGCCTCTCAGAGTCCTCAGAAACCTTCACAACCTTGTGCAAGGCCCAGAGGCACCTCTTCTAGGACAGGAAGGACTGCATCCCCAACAAACAGCACCTTGGACACTTACCTGGCCACCCTATGGGATTCCCAATGGGCCTGGAGATACCCAGTTGTGGCGCCTGCACCACCTTGAACCACAGTCAGACAAGGGTCTGGGGAGTAAAGAACACACAACAACATCCATCTTCAATTCACCCTCACCATTTATGAGGGCAGTCTCTCTGAGGTCCCTACTTCCCGATCTCAGTGGGGGTCTCCACCTGTAGTACCTGCACTATGGGATGGTTTGTGAGTCGGGCAAAGGGTTGGAGATTAAAACACACAGAGACACGGGTCACTCTTGAAACAAGAATACCAATTTTATTGTGTTCCGGGGCAGCTTACATAGGGTTCTCCTTAACCTATGTAAGCCATGCCCCAGCTCCTGGGATTTGCAGCTGCAAACCCACCAGAAACCACTCCCCTGCCATCAGGAGCTCATGAGGGTCTCATGCTCAGAGCAGCTGCAAGAATAGGAAAACAAGTTGTTCACACCGGCAGGCAAAGGGTCATAGAAAGTTCAGGGTCTGAGGGTCTGCAGTCCCCAACACCCAGTAACCTACTTTTGAGATTCTGCTTTTAGTGGCACACTATGGGTGGGAGAAGATAAAGACTTCAGGAAGAGTGGTGACACTAGGTCTCACCCTGGAAGTTAAAAAAGCTGCTCTCAAGAACCAGAAAGTTCTCTTCCAGTTCTGGGATTCATCTCCAAACCTTCTGTGTCACCCTCATTTGCACCAGTGGTTCCCTGTAAGAACACAACCAGCGTCCCCTGTTTCTCCCCAACCAAGACAGCCCTGGGTCTGCTTTGCAAAAAACAAAACAAATAAACCATAACCCTATGGTTCTAAATGTCTCAATTAATAACATTTCTATGGCCATCATGAAACAAATGCTGGCTAGCATTTCAAGCCCCGTTTTTGTTGTCTACGGATACTCACAGGCTCACAGGAGGGAACTCGTGTTCCTTTATAGGGGAAGGTGAAGCGACACAGGAAGAAACCAAAGTGCTACCTTCCTTGGAAGTTAAGAAATAATGGAATGATCTTATTTGTTAGGCGCATGAAGACAAGCATGAGAAGAAATCACCCAGAGGTTAGGCAGAGAGCTCGCCAAGCAGCAAACACTGGTGGAGGTACTGAGGCAGAGGACGGTGGCTTTTTACGTCAATGGAACGTCATTATAAACAGTTCCTGACTTACAAATCCAGCAGACAGTGGTGGGGTGTACCGTGCACTCAGTGTAAGCACTCTACAAGCTTTGGAATTTTGGTTTTATTCCTGGGTGAGGAACAAGGGGCATACTTCGCTCCTGGTGCCAGGCAGCTTCAAGCCACGGCTCTTGCTCAGCTGTAAGATTGGGAGATAAACCGCAGACCGCCCACAGTGTGCTATATTGCTAAGCTGGTATATTTGACCGCCGATCTGTGTCAAATGTACTTGACTTCCAGTATTTTCAAGTTATGACAGGTTTATTGGGTCCCTTCTGGGTTGAGGTGTGTGCATGCATACATACACATATATAACAGGCATAAATAAAATTCAAATTTAAAAGTAGATTTCATGGTTTTCTTCTTTCTTTCTTTCTTTCTTTCTTTCTTTCTTTCTTTCTTCCCTCCTTGCTTCTTTCCTTTTTCTTTCTTTCTTCTCCCCCACTTTGGTCATATTTGCCAATTTAGCCTCACAAGCCTGAACTGGCATTGGGCTCAGTCTCCCATGCAGGCCTGCAATGGCACTCACAGCTCGGCAGCTATGCTGACATTTTTACTAGTAGAAACACAGATTATATGTCCATAATTTTTTTCAGGTTGTCTGGGCCCTTGTTTCTGAATCCATCATCGAGATTTGACCTCCTATAATGGCAGCCCTCTTTCCTCCATTCCCATCCTCCGTGGGTGACCCAGACACCATGGTCCTTCTCTTCCTTCCTTGTCTTCTATTTGGAGCTGTCAGAATGACTTCTCTAACCAGTCAGCACAGACCTTTGACCTGTCTGCCTTCCCTGTGGACTCCCCTTCATCTCCAGGGTCCACAGAAACTCCTTAGGACGCCATGTAGGGCCGTCCATGCTGTTTGCTGCCAGTCTCATGGCTCAAGCTCGTCTCCCAGACTGGGCTTCTTCTAGCCCCTTTATTTTGTTATGCTCTGGTTGGTTGTCAAGTTCTTACTTGTGCCATCAGGAAGAACTTCAGTCTGATCTGGCAGATGTTGTTGGTTTCCTAGTCAAAAATACACTCTCTTTTTTCCCCCCTCCCCAGCGAAACCCTGGGGACCTCCTGCTCTCAAGGGAGGAAGTGGGTTGCCTGTGAAGGAGGGCATGTAGCCCAGTGTGGGCTAATGGTTTGTAAAGGAAACCCCGTGAGATGCCGCTCCTTCCTCCTAAGAAGACAACGTATAAGCAAAACCTTTTCAGCCCAGGCTGCCCTCACTTTCATCTGCAGGAACTGGTTGTGTATAACAGTCAGAAAAAGGAAAAGGCTGCTGCCTGGAGCCCTGATTTCCTAGATCCTACCTAGGACTGCTCTAGAAATCACTCAGTGACAACAGCCCTGGACATTAACTCACTGCGTGGCAGGCCTCTCTGGTTTGCAGCTGGACACAGCTATCCCTCCCAGGCTAATCCTGTTTGTCTCACAGGGCTCAGCAGAATCTCTCCCTTAAGTATACAGACCAAAGAAATTGGGTTCTGGGGCTGGAGAGATGGCTCAAAGGTTAAGAGCATTGCCTGCTCTTCCAAAGGTCCTGAGTTCAATTCCCAGCAACCACATGGTGGCTCACAACCATCTGTAATAAGGTCTGGTGCCCTCTTCTGGCCTGCAGGCATACACACAGATAGAATATTGTACATATAACAAATAAATATTAAAAAAAAAAAGAAATTGGGTTCCCTTACCACATATGCCCAGAGCCTCTTCAATCACAGTCCAGGGGCTAAAAGCGTCGTCCCTGAAGGCAACCTTGCCAGTTCATATAGCCCACTATCTACAGTCTCTCTCTGTTTCTCTTCTCTCTCTTCCCCCCACCTCGTGTATGTGTGTGTGTATGTGTGTGTGTGTGTGTGTGCGCACGCGCGTGCACATATGTGGGGGTGGTGCACAGGCATGAAGAAGTTAGAAGACGACACACTCTTTTGAGACAAAAGTCTGTTTGACTCACTGGCAAACCTAGTGATTCTCTTGTCTCTGCCCCCCACAATGTGAGATCCCAGAGCTGCTCACAGCCACACACAGCTTTTTAAGGTGATGGTGTGAACTTAGGTACCCATGCTTAAGCGGAAAGTGCTCTCACCCACTGAGTCTCTTCATTTTTTTTAACATTTTTTAAATTTATTAATTGAAAGTTTTAATTTATTTTACATCCCAACCACAGTCTCCCCTCCCTCCTCTTCTCCCATTTCTCCTGCCTCCCCTCCCCTCTGCCCACCTCATCCACCCCTCTTCCCTCTCCATTAAGAAAGGGGCAGGCCTCCCATGGGAGTCACCAAAGCATGGCACATCAAGTTGAGGCAGGATCAAGTTCCTCCCCCTACATCCAGGCTGGGCAAATCAACCCAGCATGGGGAATAGGTTTCAAAAAGCCAGCTCACACACCAGGGACAGGTCCTGATCCTACTGCTAGGGGCCCCACAAACAGACCAAGCGACACAACTGTCACCCACATGCAGAGGGCCTAGGTGAGTTCCAGAATCCATTCAGAGTCTGTGAGCTCCCACGAGCCCAAGGCAGCTGTCTCTGTGGACACCCCCGCATCATACAATCAGTTCCTCCTCCCTCTCTTCAGCAGGACACCGAGAGCTTGGCCCAGTGCTTACTGTGGATCTCTGCATCTGCTTCCATCAGTTACTAGGTGAAGGCACTGTGATGACAAGCAGAACAGTCACAGTTCGGGCCCCCTCTCCACTATCACTAAGACTCTTAGCTGAGGTCATCCTTTGGATTCCTGGGAGTTTCCCTGGCACCAGGTTCCTCCCTAACTCCTAAATGACCCCACATCATGACATCTATTTCATGACTCTCCCCCTCTATCCACTCCAACCTGCCCACCCCAGTCCCTTACTCCCCACTCCCCCCGGTTTTCCCCGGGAGATCTCTTCTATTTCCCCTTCCCAGGGAAATGCATGCATCCCTCTTAGAGTCTCCCTTGTCACCTAAGCTCCCTGGGTCTGTGGATTGTAACCTGTTTTCCTTTGCTTCACAGCTGATATCCACTTAAGAGTGAGTACACACCATGTTTGTCTTTCTGGGTTACCTCACTCAGGATGATTTTTTTTTTCTAGTTGCATCCATTTGCCGGCAAACTTCATGACGTCATTGTTTTTAACAGCTGGGTAATACTCCATTGTGTAAATATGTGTTTTCTTTAACCGTTCTTTGCAATAAGAGCATTACCAACCTTCTCTTCCTTCGGTGAGTTAACGCATATTTGTGCACTTTGTACCTGACTCCTGAGAGTCAATCAATTACTGTTTGCTGCTAACATTAGCTTCATTTATGTTCTTATCGCAGTAGCCTAATATGCTCCCTGATAGATCATAAACTTAATGAAGGCAGTCCCTGTATCTGTCTAGTTTATTGCGCGCTCCCATGGGAAAACCTGGCTCAGATACTACTCAGTCTATGGCTGTTGAATAAATAAGGCCTTTATCAACAGTGTGGGGCATATATGGAAAGTCGAACAGTATTCCAATGGCAGTGGATTCCATTCACAGTAAAAAGTTAAAAGCCTACAACCTGGTGAATTGTAGAAGGCTACTGTGGAAGAAACTCCACTCCGGGCTCTGAGAACAAAGCAAAGCATTCACGCGTTCATAAAAATCCAAGGATAGAAACCTTCATTTGATCAAGAGAAAAAAAAATCACCAGGCCAGCCAGGAGATACTTAATGCCAAGCGAATGCCAGTGGTCCATAGACCTCAGCCTTGTCCAAATCTGGCCTTGTGCAGTCTGTGGTCAGAGACAGGGCAAGTGGGAGTGAAGAGTGAGAACATACCAGACCCAGATCGGGGTCCCCCAAGACAGGACAAATGTGATAAAAATGGGTCAGACTCAGAGTGGGGTCCCCCAGCATCTCCTTTGTTACATTGCTTTGCACCAGGCTTTTTTCTTGCCCTTCAGCCATCAGAACGACCACCTGGCCCTTTGTCTGCCCCTTCATGCCATAGTTATCCCTGTAGCATCTGTGGCTGAGGCGCTGGGAAGCGAATCAACCCAAGGATGATTGCAGGTGAGTTGTGTGGCTTTGTTCCATCATGTCGGACGGGTGGGGTGGGGGGAGAACGCGCCTGCATCTTTAGTCTTCTGCCATCGATTCTCTGGATAATGTACTTTCTTATCTCTCCCTTTGCCTTCACCTTGAGCAATTATGGCGTCTCTCTCTGCAGACGCTTAGTAATTGGAAAACTGGTTTACAAATCTATGACTTCTTCTTCTCTAAAGTTTTTTTCTCCTTGTCTCACAGAAAGGAGAGACAAAGATGTGAGAAAGAACGAGAAGCAGTCATTTCAGCGGGCTTCAAATGATGAGAGTTGGATTTAACAGGATTTGAAGGTCCCAGGAATTTGATCTCGGATATGACAGGGCTGACTTTCTGTTACTATAATGATTTTCCTTTAAGATATGCTTTTAAAGAGGACTGGGGAGATAGTGCAGTCATTAAAACACTTACCTTGCAGACCTGAGGATCTAAATCTGATCCCGGAACTGACGTAAAACATCCAGATGTGCTAAGTCTGGGGCTGTATGCCTTTAATTCTAACACTTGGGCAGGGAGGCAGAAGCAGGTAGATCTTTGAGTTTGAGCCAGCCTGGTTTATGGAGTGTATTCCGAGCAGCCAGGGCTGTGTAGTAAGAACCTGTCTCAGAAACAAAACAGAAATGTAGATGTGGTAGTGTGAGTTTATATCCCGTGCCAGAGAGGTGGTGCTCCCGTGAGAAACCCTGAACCAAACAAACAGGCAAAAAAGATGGTGCCTGAGAGATGACAAGGTTGTTCTTGACCTCCTCATGTATATGCGCGCGCGCGCGCGCGTGCACACACACACACACATACACATTCATACACACACACACACACATTCATGCACACATTCATACACACACACACATTCATGCACACATTCATACATACACACACATTCATGCACACATTCATACACACACTCATGCACACATTCATACACACACAAACACACTCATGCACACATTCATACACACACAAACACAAGCACACACACAGTTTTTTGTAAGTGTTTGCAGCATTTGTGCAGCTTTTATGCTACCTTTGTGAGTGTTGGGCACAGAGAGTGCTTTATGACCAAGAGAAATAACAGTAGCCATCACGGCAAGAAATTTCAGGTTGAACACAGCTCATGTTCACCAAGGGTTGTGCCAGGCACACGACTTCCTTCTCTCTCGGTTTCCCTAGACGGAGATTTGTACTTTGGTTTATACAGGCTTTGTCCTCGTCCCCCCCCCAACACCCGGTGGAGTCTAGTCATTGTTGTGAACTGTTAACAATAGTGGAGACCATACAGTTACGGTCTCAGGAGGCTGGCCCGTGAGGGGTGGTACGAAGTCAGCAAGATCGTAAGGAGTCCCTCTAACGGGACCTTTGCAGGAAGTCTTTGTAAGAACAGGGAGACAGAGCAGAGGACTTGGCCACATGGATGCCTCCTGTCTCTTGCCACAATGCTATCTGCCCCACAAAGACACTGATGGCCAGAGGCAGCCCTTAGACCTTGGACTTCACAAACTGTCATTCAGATTAAACCTTGTTTCTTGAGGCCTTACCTGGTCTGTGGTCTTGTGCTATTGGCAGCAAAAACATGGCTTTAAGATAGTTTTGTAATTATCTCACTTCCAAAAAAAAAAAAGATTGGTGTTTCGAGACAGTGTAAGTGACTTCCTCCCAGCCAGGAAGCTTGTGGGTAGTTCTGCAGTCAAGGTGGAGCCAATCCAAAGCCCAGGCTTCTTTCTTTAGTTAAAAAAATTATTTTAGGGGTTTGGAGAGATGAGCATTGCCTGCTCTTCCAAAGGTCCTGATTCAGTTCCCGGCAACCACATGGTGGCTCACAACCATCTGTAATGAGGTCTGGTGCCCTCTTCTGGCCTGCAGGCACACATACAGACAGAATATTGTACACATGATAAATAAATAAATAAATAAATAAATAAATAAATAAATAAATAATTTTACAAGTATGAGTATTTTGCTTGCATATATGTATGTGCAGTACCCACAGAGGCCAGAAGATGGGCCATAGATTTCTAGGGGCTGTAGTTCCAGATAGTTGTGAGCTGCCACGTGGGTGATGGGAATTGAACCCAGGTCCTCTGCAAAGGAGGCAACTATTGCTCTTAACCTCTGAATCCTCTCTTTAGTGCCTCTCCACAGTGCCCAGTCTTAACCTCTTTGGAGACCAACAGAGCGTGTATGACCTGCATGCGAACCACCTTTACCAGTACCCTGAGCCGGGGACAAAGCCATCTCGGGCTCCCTCAGGGTTCTTCCCTCCTAACTGCCTATGTTTTGGGAAGTTGGTTTTGAGGGAGCCACATGGAGGCTGGGTAGAGTCCAGCCAGAACATTCACCTACCTGCCCCAGAGTGGTTTTGTTTTGAGGGCAGGTTGAGACGGGGCCTCACTCTGTAGCCCAGGCTAACCCTGAAGATTGCAGGGATACACCACCACACTATCACGGAAGTCTTTCAGCCAGCATCAGCCAGAGACCCTTCATCTCAGCACTTGTTTGGAGATACATCTCACACACCTTTGTAGTTATTATTTTATTATGTATTCATTATTATTTTTCAAGACATGGTTTCTCTGTAGCCTTGGAGCCTGTCTTGGAACTAGCTCTGTAGACCAGGCTGGCCTTGAACACACAGAGATCCACCTGCCTCTTCCTCCCGAGTGCTGGGATTAAAGACATGCACCACCACTGCCCAGCAGCTGTTTTTATTTTATCCGTTTGTCACTGCTTTATTTTCACAATCTGCCCTGGTTTCCCTGTGCACTTCATGTCTAGGCATCATCTAATCTTCCCAGGTCAGGTTTTAGTGAGGACCCAAGTGGGAGCCAATGAGAATATCTGCTGTCAGTCCCACGGGTATTTCTCACAGTTGAGAACATTCTGTCGGCTTCATCGTTCAATGCAGGACCTTAAGGAGTTCCCTGCATCCTTGAAATGACATCATCATCATCACCCTCCATTTTGGAGCTCCCAAGTTTAAATTACTTCATTTCCCTATTTAATTTCTAAGTTAGCATGCTGTAGATGATGTATCTTGTGGCCTGCTTTCTGGAATACCCTATATGTATACGTACTGCACGCTAACGCAAACTGATGGCACCAAAGAGTGTCCTATTTGTCACAGGAGATAATTAGATGAACTCTCATTTTTCAGATGAAAACAGAATAGTTGAAAAATACATCCACCAAAATGTATTTTTCGTGATAAAAAGCAGGCTAACACGGACAGAGAACTGAACAGAACCATTATCGCTCTTCTGCCAGCCTTTGCCGGGGGTTTGCAAGGCTGGGTGATGTTCGTGCCAGGTCTCTCTGAGAGCTTCTTTTTGGTCCCCGCCTGGCATAGTAACCAAGTTCTGCAGTCTTATTAAGCAGGTGTACCCCTGAGCCTACACTTAACGTAGCCCCAAGCTTGAGGATACAGGATGAGAGTTAAGAAGACTATCAGTTTTCTCCCCATCATTGTGGGAATCTGGGCTTCAAAATCTAAATAAGCTTTATGTTTTACCTCAGGGTCAGGGTCTTATTTTGGAATATTAAGGACAAGGTAGATTTTTGGTGTTGGGGAGATGGAATTAGTATGTCTCTCTTCGGAGACACAGAACCAGTAGAGTGTGGAAGTGTGTAGAAAGATACTTCCTACCAGATTGGTTTGTGCTTACAGAGGCTGAGACGTTCTCCCAGCTACTGTCTGTAGGTTGGAGCCCAGGTTGCTCCAGTACAAGCCTGAGAATAGGAACCCTACGTCCAAGGAAGATAGGCCGGTGCAATCAGAGAGAGTGTTACCTTCCCTGAACGCTGTATAGGCCGGTGCAATCAGAGAGAGTGATACCTTCCCTGAACGCTGTAGGCCGGTGCAATCAGAGAGAGTGATACCTGAAGATAGGCCGGTGCAATCAGAGAGAGTGATACCTGAAGATAGGCCGGTGCAATCAGAGAGAGTGTTACCTTCCCTGAACGGAACGCTGTGACTGTTTCCCCATGGCTGAGCCAGCGGACCCTGTACTGAAATGCTCCTCACTGAAAGGGGAGTCTGCAGCAAGAAAGCAGAGCAGCAGTTACCCGCTGAGCCTCGGGCTAAAAGTTCAAGGTCACACAGCGCAGGGTTGACTCCCTCTGGGGAGTCTGTGGAGAGGAAGTGTTCTAAGTCCCTCATGGGCTTATCCGCGCCTGTCTTCCGTCTGCTGCTTCACTCATCTTGCAAGCATACCTGTCTATCTCTGTGAGTCGGCTCCCCCTTTATAAGGACACGAATTACATTGAATGAGGGTGCACCTTGAGAACCTCATTTTAATTCAATCACCTCTGTAAAGACCTTACTTATCCGCTAGAGACACATGCTGAGGATCTATCTGCTGGTGGTTTGGACTCCAATCTGTTTTCAAAAAACCCAACTCAACTCTTACTCTGTCAGATCTCAACAGTATCTGGTTTAGAGCTCAGAAGGTCGCAGCACCCAGTGGATGGCCTAGGAGAAAGCCCCCCCCCCCCCCCGCTCCCCTGCTCTTAGCTGGGAATGCTTGGTGGTAGGACATCCAGTAAGAGCGACACCGGCTGTGGAATGACACATCACCTGGGTCTCTGTATCTGTGTGGCCCCAGGTAACTCACTGAACCTCTCTAATACTGTTTCTTGATCTGAAAAGTACCTCCCGTCATCAGACTGTGGATCAAAGGCACTGAACACGGTATCTGGATCCCAGCATCCCGTGCCATCTTGGGGATGCTGTAGTGAGCAGTGTTCTGGCCTGCATCTGAAAGCCAAACAGTGGTGGCAACAGACACTCAGACTTCCCTGGGGACAGATGCTGCTTGCCTCACCAAGGTGGCCTTGCTAGGCCAGGTTGATAGAATGGGTTTGAAAACCAGTTCGGCTCAGTTCAAGAAGAATGGCTGGAAGGTCTGTCAATCAAGTAAGGTGGCAAAGAGTGCTCTAGTTTCACAGACATTGCTTCAACTTGGCAAATGTCTGCTTGTTCCATGGTGGCAGGCTTGGTGGGACTTTGCAAGGCAAGTCCATTGTCTGTGTCAGTAGAATCTGAGCTGCTGTAATGAAGATGCTAGCTAACACCAGGTAGCCTTTTCCTTTTTTATTAGTGTGTTCATCTATGATGATGGGAAGCTATTCCCTGGAGCGGTCTGCTTTCTAGGGTGCCAGAGTTTGAGAGAACAAGACAGAAAGACTGACAGAGATCAAAACCAGAGAGAAGAAGGTGCTATGGGCAACCTGGCAGCCGTTGGCGTTGATGTTCTCACCATGCTCAGTCTGTCCCCTGGCTCTCTGAGAGGCAGTCATCTTTAAGTTGGGTTTCTGCCCCTTGTAATCACAATTCCCGATGAGATAAAGTCCCTTTTTAAATGTCCTTTCTATGCTATAAGACCAAGACTTAGCAGGGCTGGGAGATGGTTTAGCAGTTTAGAGCCCCAGCTGCTTTTCTAGAGGATTCAGTTTCAATAACCAGCACTCATATGGGGCTCATAATCATCTGTAACTCCAGTTTTGGGGAATCCAGAGCTTTCTCCTGGTCTCTGTGGGCACCAGGCACATGTGTGGTACACAGACATTCATAAAGGCAAAATGCTCATATGAACAGTAAAAATTAAATTAAACAACATCATAGAGCTGGGTGTGGAGGGGCACACCTTTAATCCCAGCACAAGGGAGGCAGAGACAGGTGTGTCTCTCTCTCTGTGTTCCAGTCAGGGCTACATAGTAAGACCCTGTTTCAAGAAAAGAAAGAAAGACAGAGAAAAGAGAAAAAGAAAGAAAGAAAGAAAGAAGAAAGAAGAAAGAAAGAGAGGGAGGGAGGGAAAGAAGGAGAGAGAGAGAAACAGAGAGAGAGAGAGAGAGAGAAGGAGGGGGAAAGAAAAGACACAATAGCATCACAGATCACAATAGAACTCTCGGGAACTCAGAAAGCTGTAGATACCCTCCTTGAAAGCCTGGTCTCACAAACAACATCCTAAATGTCTTTGCTGGCATCAGGTTGAACAGCCCACATGGGGCACAGTCCACCTTTTTCTCTCAGTATCAGTGAAAGCAGGCCTTCAAGAAACAACGGGAGCATTGAACCATGCCCATCACAGCCGCCAACGTTCCCCAAATGCTCCCTCAGGGGTCAGTGACAGAGGGGCTTTCCTTTGTTGGCTCCACCAATCACCCCGACCCTAGGATGGTTTGCATGGAGCTCTTCATTTTGCGCCCCCCTCCCCAAGCTGTGCCCAGGCTAATGACCTGGAAAAGCACGTCATCATGCAGACAATTTGCAGAAAGCAGAGGGAGCCCTGACCCAGGCGTTTTCCCTGCAGAGGAGCTGCTCATGGACCCTGCTTGTTCTGACGACATTTGCATCATTTCCCAAAACTGTGTAATTAAATCCTGTGTAAACAGATGGGCTCATTTGCTTGGTCCTAATCGCTGTAAAATGTGGATATTGTGTGTACTGACAATTACGAATATTTGGATTTACCAAGAAATATTCTTTCATTAAAAAAAAATCCTTTATGGTAAAGAGAAATTTTGTTTGTTCTTTAGAGAAGCATACAATGCCTTTTTGGTCAGCCAGAGGTAGGCAGCGATTGCTGGGCATCCCCAGGAGGAGGAGTGGGGAGAAGCACGGAGCACTGTCCCCCTCTGCACAATGTGGGTGCATCTTCACACACAGCTCTATGGTGTGTCTGCAAATGAACTAACAAGACTGGATTCCCTGCTATGTGCAGTTTCATGACAGGAGCCCAACCCAAGAGTCCAACGCGGAGATGTGGGCAAAGGTATACATAGATGATACAGAGTGCAGGTTTAATGGTTCCTGGAGGGAGGGGGACCTTCTTCCTCAGTGGTGTAGCCACTGATAAGTAGCCCTCACTCAAGCAGGTAACCCCACTACCCGATGCTCATGAGAGAACCCTAATGAAATACAGCACGTCTCATACACGTCAAGACTGGAAAGAGAGAGGGAAGCTTATTGGAAGAGATTAGAGGGGACAATGGGGCAATGTGACCAAAGTTCACTCTGTGTGTGTTTGTGTGTGTGTGCGCGTGTGTGTGTGAGTGTGTGTGTGTGCGTGCGTGTGTGAGGGTAGGGGAGATAATTGTGGTGTGTGTGTGTGCGTGCGTGTGTGAGGGTAGGGGAGATAATTGTGAAAGAATGAATGTCTCTTAAGATCATGCCTTCTGTGTTTGCAGAGCTCACAGCTTAGACCAGTACCTCCCCACAGGATCTCCCACGGCAGCACCGCTCCGTATTATCCAGTACAGATAATAGGCGGACACTAGGAATTTATTTACTGTGACTGAAGAATGAAATTTTACATTTAGTTCCATTTTAATTAACTTACATGTAAATAGGAAAAGACACTCGAGGGGTGAACAGTTGCGAGGTAGTGGATGCTAGAAAGGCTTTGGGTGCATGCAAACCCCGACTATGGAAAGCCAGGGAGGAGGAGAAGCGGTGAGCCTCTGGGAGGAGGGCTGCAGAGGTTTCTGTAGTTCCAAAGGCAGAGTACAGTAGGAGCTGGCATTTTCAGGGGAAAATACACACACACAT
>NW_004949174.1:884859-886598 GCF_000317375.1 Microtus ochrogaster | reverse complement strand
TCTCGAGAAAAAAAAAAAAAAAGAATAAAGACTTGGCTAACAAATCCAGACATGCTGGGCTTCACATAAGAAACTGTGACTTGCCGGGCGGTGATGGCGCACGCCTTTAATCCCAGCACTCGGGAGGCAGAGGCAGGCGGATCTCTGTGAGTTCGAGACCAGCCTGGCCTAGAGCTAGTTCCAGGACAGGCTCCAAAGCCACAGAGAAACCCTGTCTCAAAAAAAAAAAAAGAAACTGTGACTTCTTGGGTAACTTCCAAATCCATTATCTCAAGGAAGTTGTTTCATTCTGTCCGTCCGTGTGCTGAAGCCTGCAGGACACTCACGGGAAGTCACTCGCCTCCGGGAACCAGTCTTGCTGAAAGGAAAAGCAAGATCCCCGGTGAGGCAGAGTAGCTGCTGAGGAGTTCCTGAGCTTGGCTCACACTTACCACTCGCTTCTAACTATGGTGAGTTCGCCGCACAGGGACAGGTCTAGACGAGAATGCAAATCCTAAGAGAATGCTTAAGAAGATTCAGGATCATTTCCAAGCCCTAATGGTGACATCAGGGTCAGATTCTTCACGGCCATTGTTTGATTGGGTCTCATCCTGTGGCATGCTACAGCCTAACAAAACCGGTAGGCAGAAATTTGGCAGTAATGTCCACGGTCCCTTTAACAAAAATTGTAAAGGTGCACGCATGCACTGACAAAGCCTGACAGTTCCGACCCAGCGGAAGTGCTGTCTGGCGGCTGTTCTCCGAGCATGGCATCAGGGTCTACCGGCACCGTCCAGGACCACTGACCTGCCCTCTCTGAACTTAACTGAATCTTTGCACAGCCGTGCTTAGCTCCACAAGCTACCTGATCAGCGAAGCTTGCCAACATTTGTTCCACTCTGTTTGTGGAGATTCCTGCAAGGTTTGCCTGACAGTGATCTCAAATCCTACCCCAGGCTAAGTAGGACAGCCAGAGAAGACCAGGCAGAGTGAGGGTTTACCGACTTGGCAGACAACCGTGCCAATTAACTTGTACCCAATGCATTCAAAGAATTATGGCCTTCAATACTGAATGTGACTAAGACCCAAACTCTCATGGGAGGCTAGATCTCCTACTTTTAGTTTTGGGAATCTGAGCAGATGGATAATCACAGAAGCCTTATAACTGGAAAATTACTGAACAGTTACCAAATGCACGCAATTAGTAAAGACGGTACCAAGAACAGGAAAGAACACAGAACTGAATGTATGGTCTTTTCCAAAAAGGCATTCATGGGTAGGAAAGAATAAATTTTTTAATCTGGTGAAATTCTCATTGTTTTCATGGTTACTGGATGTTAAAGATGGGATAGAAAGAACATGACAATACCACATTTTCAGGTCTCTGTCATCTGAAGGTCTTAATTAGACCTCACTTCCTTCCCAGCAAAGCAAGGCGAGGGGACAGGATTTCAGATGCAGGATTAGCACTGGGAGGTGGCTCAGCTGGTAGCATGCTTCCTAGCCGGAGTGGAGTTCCAGGCTCCATCTCCAGCATTGCACAAACTGGCTGTGATGGACACACCTGCAATTCCAGCGTTCAGTGTAGGGGCAGCAAGATCATAAGGGCATGGTCGTTCTCGACTACGTAGCAAGTTCAAGGACAGCCTGAGTGTCTGCTCTGGCTTCAAAAATAAAGCAGGACTAATAATATGAATATTGGCACCTTAATTAACTGGCATCCATGTTTTGCACTGTCTTCAGAGAAAGACAGTGGCTAC
>NW_004949174.1:864054-883819 GCF_000317375.1 Microtus ochrogaster | reverse complement strand
GGTATGTCAAGTTGGGGTGAGACTAGGTACCTGCTCTCCTTAAGGCTGGACAAGGCAACCCAGTATGAGCAATAGGATCCCAAAAGAAGGCAAAAAAGTCAGAGACACCCCCTGCTCCCACTGTTAAAGAGTGCCACAAGAAGACCAAGATATACACCTGTAACATCTATGTAGAGGGCCTAGATCAGTCCCATGCAATCTCCCTGGCCAGCAGGTCAGTCTCTGTGAGCCCCTATGAGCCCAGGTTAGTTCATTCTGTGGGTTATCTTATGGTGTCCTTGACACCACTGGGTCCTATAATTCTCTTCCTTATCTTCTACAGGACTCCCTGAGCTTGGCCTAATGTCTGTTTGTGGGTCTTTGCACCTGTTTCCATCAGTTGCTGGATGAAGCCTCTCTGATGACATTTGGGCTAGGCACTGAGGTGGGAAGTCCTTCTGTCTATGTGTTGCTTTTATTGGTTAATGAATAAAGCTGTTTCAGCCAGTGGCTTGGCAGAATAGAGCTAGGCAGGAAAACTAAATTGAATGCTGGGAGGAAAAAAGGCAGACTCAAAGAGAAGCCATGTAGCCGCCACAGGAGACAGATGCCTCTGCTGGAGCCTGCTGACCTTGTGGTGATGCACAGATTAATGGAGATGGGTTAGTTTGGGATATAAGAGCTATCTAGAAATACACTTAAGCTATTGGCCAAACAATGTTGCAAATAATATAGTTTCTGTGTGATTATTCCAGGACTGGATGGGACAGAAGCCTCCCCCAACACAGCACCAATGTATGTATATCAGAATATTATTAGGAATCATTTCAGTGATTTTTTTTTCTTGCCAGTTGTGTTTGCTTCTAGCCTAGGTCAGTGGGCTGTCTGGCCTCTGGGTCCTGGCCCTCCAGATAGTTATCATTTACGTCTTTACACAAAAGACCATTTTTATTTCTTTACTTTGAAACAGAGTCACATGTATCTCAGGCTGGCTTCAGACTTACTGTGCAGCTAAGAATGACCTTGAGCTTCTGACTCTCCTGCCTCCATGTCCAAGTGCTGACATTGCAGGTGTGCTCCACCATTCCCATTGAGTGTAGGGGTTTCAACTCGGGTCTTTGTGCACAGTGAGCAAGTAATCTACCAGCTGAACCACATCTCGAATTCCCCCAAATAGGATCATTTTATACACACTTTGCATATGGGGTTTATCTCAAGATTTTATGAAAATCCCCAATATCCATCTGACGCTAATTCATTTTTAACAGCAGCAAAATATTGCTTCGTAATGATGTAATGCCCACATGCTTTCACTCCCTCCCCTTTAGTCTTTTACATTGCCAATCGTGGCACAATAAAAAAAAAAAAGGTGTTTTTTTTTAACTGCTTTGGACTACATTGCTAAGCCTGGTGTTGCTAGCTCGAAGGAGGGCACAGTGTGTTTTTCAGAGGAAGATGCTAATAGCCTTTGTTTCCATTGTTATAACTGACTCTTGGGATCCTTCTCACACTAGGAAAGTGAAGCAGGAACTGTAGATGTCCTTGAAGGTTCTTTACAGCTTGTTCTAAGCTTCCCTGCTTCTCTGGCCAGCACCTACTGGCCTGCAGGCTGCTGCAGTGTTGGGTGATGCGGGACTCCTCATTGCTGCCGCAGCCTGCAGGAAGCTGAATCTGGACCTGCAGTTGATACAACACAGTCCTCAGGATGGAATCTGAGGGATGGTCTGGGGAAGGAGGCTTTGATCTCCTAAGGGAGAACTGGCCTGTGAGGCTGATCCAAGCTTCTGCACTGTATTAAGGTGTGATAGAAACTGAGGTGCTTCTGAACACCCTCCATAGCAGCTTCAGGGTTTGGGCACTTTTTCTAGGGCAATTATAAGATTTTAAAGATCAAGGTGAACACTTGATGTATTTTTGGAAAGTTCATAGCTCTTTGTGTCTTTTAATCCATATTGCACCTTCTGAGCCAGGTACAGAGATCCTGCTGTTTTTACTAAACCTGTGAGTCTTCAAACATACTGTCCATCTAGACAGAGCAATAGCAATAGGCAAGGCTCAGGCATACCAGGTAGCCAGGTAGCCAGCTTCAATCTGTTCACTTCAAGTGCACACTCCCATTTCTCCTCAAGCCCCTTAGCACCCTGCCCACTGCTTAATTCTTGTCTTTATTTAACACGTAGACAATGTCCTTCAAGGTCACAGAATCAGGAGGTGTTGCATTCTGTCTGCAGAACTCAGATTCTTAACGGGCAGGGCAACACTGCACAGACAGTAGCAGCAACAGAGAGCGAAATACTGCGTGGCTTCTTGAATGTCACCAGTGTCACCTGAAACTCACATGGTGCCCTCACATCCATCATCTGTAGAGGTCGTTAGTGTTGACACAGACCCACCGTTCGCACCGCGTTTCCTTTCTTCTGTGTGATATGGAGTAGACTGGAATCCACAGAGATTCCCTGCAACTCCAATCCGGACTCTGCCTGCAGACCCTAGGCAAGTTCCCTGGCCTTTCTGATGAATCACACTGCGGGTTTTCCCTTGCACCAAGTCCTGACGACCAGGGAAAGCTAAGCCATCAGCATGGGGTGAAGAGTGAGCTTGCAGTGAAATACACTTGCCTTCCCCTCCTCTCTTCCTTTGGGGAGAAGGAGGGCAGCGACTTGGCTTAGCATGGCTGTCCTCAGAGTGCTCTCAGCCCAGCCAAGTTCCAGCTGCTCAAGAGCTGGCTTTAGTGCTATAGCCAGACAGTTCTTTTTCCACTAGGCTGCCTCAGCCGGGTGGTAGACACGATCTTCGCAAATAGCTATTTATTTGCTTATCTGCAAGGAAGGAGGGGAGAGAGGCAAGTGATAGAGGACAAAATCAATTACTATTTTTCATCTTTGACAAAGTAATTAAGGCCATAGCGACTGGCTAATTCCGACCGAACGGTTGCGCACTGATGGATGCGGATTTACAGCCTCCTTGGCTGCCGTGAGCACCGGTCCAGATTATCACTCTGAACAGCCGGCAGAGGAGGCAGGGGGTGGAAGCCTATGTGTGTGGGGAGTGAGTGTGTGTGTGTGTGTGTGTGTGTGTGTGTGACAGACTTTTTCATCCTGCCCATTTCTGCTTTTTAATTAATTTATGAATTTTATTTAGTTCCGCAGGTCCATGTTTTGAGCCTCACAGGTGCTGACACACAACTGGACTCCAGATGATGCACCCCAGGGCCAGGCCCTTACTTCATTGGGTTTGAAGGGGGTGTCCCTCTTTTGGCTGGTCACTGTCCTTTCAGAGCGACTCCTCTCGTGTGGTGTCTGAACCCTCCCTCCAATCTATCTGCAGCCCCTCCTTTCTGGAATCTTGCGGCTGGAGGAGGCCCCCTTTGTAGAGCCAGAGCTGTAGCGGCTCCTGCACGTCACCCTCCTCTGCAGAGCCTGATTAGCCCCATGCTAACCCAAAAACGCACTTGGCTGGGCCACACATCAGGTCTGGAGACTGAGCGGGGGCGCCATGCATCACTCTCGCTCAGCGACATAATGTGGGTGGAAGGAGGTGGGGAGAAGTCCCTCACGACTCGGCCACCTAGGCATAACCCTTCATACTGGCCAGGCGTATTCACGCGCCCCATGTCAAGAGTTTGGCGGGGGCTGCTCGAATGCAAATTTGGAGACTGGCCAGAAGCTTGGAAGTCGTGACTATTTGCTGTCAAAGTGACCTGTGGACCGGAGAGCTAGACGTGAATCTAACTAGGTGCGGCTCGGCGGGTTTCAGGACTCCATTGAGGTCAAAGCTGCCCTCCACATTCATCCATTCCCCTTGTTGAAATCTGGAGTCTGTTTCTGAAGAAGAGTAGGGATTTGGGGGGAATATTCCGATATTGTTGTACCTTCCTGCTTCCAGAGCCGCCTTCTGCCCGAGTACCCCAGAGTCCCCCTCAGTCCCTTACTCCTCCTCTGAGACCTTCCCCATTTCTCGGTTGAGTAGGTGACTGGTGCAGATGACAGGCTGTGGAGGGGGGTAGTAACCTCTTAGGGGTTCAAAATAGACCTTTTGACCTTAGCTTTCAGAGGCTTGAAATAGTTCCTGAAAGGCGGTTAGCAAACTTAAATGCGATAATTTCATGGAAGCCTTGCAGATGGCCCAGCAGTGAGAGCTCAGTTAAACGTCAATAAAAGGCTGCCTGGGACCCAAAGGCACCGAAAGGACAGGGCTCCCTGGCTACATACTCACCACATCCTGCACCATCCCCACCCCCAAATAGTGCAGTCCCTGGATCCAGGTGACTGTCCTGGGCGAACCAGGCTCACAGAGACAGCTACCACTTTTGGAGTCTTGGAAGGGTGAGGAAGGATACCAGAGCTGGCTAAGCAATGCCCGCGGCGCCCACCACAATCTGCCTCCGCAGCCTGCGCCCTCGGCCGCCGCGGCTTTGTCCTGGCTCCGCCGGGAGAAGGCCCAGTCGAGTGCGACGGCGCGGACCCGGAGGCAGTGGGTCCCCGCTGAGCTCAGCGCCGCGCTTTCCAAGCTTTGCGTTAGGGCGGCCACGGTTCCCTAGCTATGCTGTCAAGACAAGGGAGAGGAGGCACATTGCTTCTAGTCTCCTGACGACATCTTTGTGAAGGGCTTTCCCCTTCCGTGATTGTAGTCGTTGCCTAGTACCCTAGGTAAAGTCCATAGTTCACCTTTACATAACCTTGGCCACCCTAGTCCCCAGCGCCTGCGCCTTTTAGGGTTGACCGGCTTCTTATGGTTTCCCAGAGGACCAGATCTGGGTTGCTGGAGTTCCTGGTTTATGATAAAACCGCACTTTCCAATCAGGCTTGATTTTAAAGGATTTTTTATTTAAAGGACTATGGAAAAAGGATGGGATTGTAAGTGGCTGAAGGACTAAGTCGTTGCTTAAAAATTCTTATTTTTTTTTCCCCTAGAAGAGGCTAAAAAAAATTGGATGAGAAACAGCAGTTGTACCCAGGATTAGCAAAGACAAAACAGGGCTGCAAAAACTAGATTTTCTTGTTTAAACGAAAACTAGGGATCCTTCCCAGACTGCTTTCCCAGACTGGCTTCCTGGAAAGGTTGGGGTGTGGGGATCTAGATGCCATACACTGACCAGGTTACTGTGCCCTCATCAAATGCAGGACCCTAGCCTGAAACAGGCATTGTAGACCTGTTGGATACCTGAGTCAGGGCCGCCATTATTTTGAGGAGTGTTATTTTGGAATCTGACAGATTCAGGGAGGCCTAAAGAGAATTTGGTGGAAGAGGAAGAGGACCAATTTAACCCCCCTCTCACTACAGGCTAATTCACTTGGTTGCCGGCTGCGCCTCGTCTTGGAGTCTTGGACGCAGTGGGACGTGTCTCTCCCACGTCTCCCTTAATTAGGAGGAGGGAAACTTTTCTTGTTCCCTCCCACTGGCTTTGGTTTAGTAATCAGACCCACATGAGTCACGCCAAACACGCAGCCCCCTCCTGCCGCCGGAGTGACAACAGGGCAGCATACTCCAGGCTGTTGTCCCTTTAAAAACCAGAGGGGTAATGATTTATCAAACGCGTATTATCAGGAAGGTGTCAAACGAAGGGCACCTTGCTTCCCACTGACGCAAACCCGGCCTTTCCCCGGGGAGATATAGAAAGCGCCTCTTGTTCCGGGGCCAAGCCTAGTCCAGTAGCAGGTTTTACTCTACGTTTAGATCTGCCGTCCACATCAGATACGGTGAGTGCTTGCTTTTATTCTCTTAAGAGGAAAGGTGGGTGTGGGAATCCGGATGGCAGGTTCGTTTAGGGTATTTCTTTTTGGAAACATCTGTGCAATAGGTGGGAGGCAGAGAACCATTTTTGAAGATTGAAGCCCTGGTATTCTGTTCGTACTTGAGAGCCTTGCCTGAGGGCCCAGCGAGGTTCCCTTAGTCGGAAGGGCTGGGAAGTCTGCAGTTCCTAAACCGGATCCCAGGCACTCTCCCTGGTGCTGAAAGTCAGGATGCTGCACCCGCGAGTGGCTCTGGCTCCTAGGAGCTATTGAGCATGCCGGCTGGAGACCAGGGATTGGGTTTTCTACACTTAAGCTCAGTTTGTGCTTTGGTGAAGCCTGCTAGAGGGGAGGCTTTTGGTTGAGAAGAAGGTAACTTGATTAATTTTACAATGAACGAATTATTTCTCCTAACCTGGAACTCTGGAAGGCAACGCTAGCTTGAGGAAGCCGAAGGGAAACCCAGTGCTGGCGAGTCTTTCCGTTTAAAAATCAACGGGGGGCGGGGGAGGAGAGAAGCTAATGAAAATTATTGGTGAGGTTTGGTTCTCAGTCAAGATCAGGGAAAAGAAGGCCATTAGGTTCCTGGAAATGGACAGAAAAACAAAAACACTTGGCAAGATCCCTTACATTTCTAGGGGTCTAGAACCGAATGTAGACCGTGGAAGGGTCAAAGTCAGACTACTACTTTGTGTATCTGTTCATTGTTTCAGTTGCAGGGCCGTTTATTGTTGGCAATATTTTGATAAAAACCCTTTATCCTTGGCTTTGCTACCTGGGTTACCGAGGTAGGTTTGGAGTGCTGGAGTTTGACATTACCCATGTGGCTTCCAGCCTTGGACTAGGCCAGAGCATCGGTTTGTGATCACAGCTTGTCTATGGGAGAAAGAGAGAGAGAGAAAAAAAAAAAAGAGGCAATGTGCATTGTTGAATGACAAAGGAAATGGGGCGGAAAATTAAAGAATCTTTCCACAATGGTGAAAGGGATGTGGTACCCATAGCCTTGATTTGAAATCCACAGAGGGCAGGGAGCTCCTGTCTGTAGCGTTATTTCTACTCTGCCCGCCTCCTTTCCCCTTCCCAAACCACTCTTCGTTCTTAGTTCACCCTCCACCTTGAGAGGAGGGAGGGAATATTAACATCTTCATGTCCCAGGGTTACAGACAGCACTGGCGAGTTGCGAAACGCCAGCCGATTCCTTTTGCTCGCTCCCCTGTGTATTTTGTGTCTGGACCCGGAAGAAGTGCATCTGTGTATGCAGAAGCATATATTTTATTTTTAATGCTGCCGTGACCTTTTTTTTGTTTTGCACGAACTTAACGTTGTCTTTGCAGGATTGCAGTGCTACCAAGGAAATGAATAAGCAACCAACCAACAGCCTGGAGGCAGCAGTGCCGGGCCACCGGGATAGCCCACGTGCACCCGGGACCAGCCCTGAACAGGACCTGCCTGCCGCCGCCGCTGCTGCGGCTACCGCCGCGCCGCCACGTGTGCCTAGGTCCGCTTCCACCGGCGCCCAAACTTTCCAGTCCACGGATGCCAGAGCCTGTGAGGCCCAGCAGCCCGGAGTAGGGTTTTGTAAACTCAATAGCTGCCAGGCACAGGCGACCTCCGGGGCTCTCCGGGACCTAAGCGAAGGGCACAGCGCACAGGCCAACCCCCCTTCCGGGGCCGCTGGGGCCGGCAACGCGCTACACTGCAAGATCCCAGCTCTGCGTGGCCCGGAGGAGGACGTGAACGTGAGTGTGGGCAAGGGCACGCTGGAGCACAACAATACCCCAGCTGTGGGCTGGGTAAACATGAGCCAGAGCACAGTGGTGTTGGGTACCGATGGCATCGCGTCGGTGATTCCAGGCAGCGTGGCCACCACTGCCATACCGGTAAGCAGGTCACAAGCGACTGCGCTGCCTGCTGCTCTCCAACCGCGCGAAGGGAGCTGGGCCCTGGCGGGTGCACGTATGCTAATGGGGAAACGGGTTGGCAATGCCAGGTGGTGGATGCTGGAGGCAGCTTTGGGGCTTCGGAAGCTCGCATTGCTGGAGGCGGGGGTCAGGTGATCAGTTAAGGTTTGGGGTGTTCGTGTGTGTGTGTGTGTGTGTGTGTGTGTGTGTGTGTGTGTGTGCAGCGACCGTGCCATCAAGGTTCGGACTTGCCCTTCCCAGCCTCAGCGGTAGAACCGGTGCAAATCCGTTAAATAAAAGCAGATAGATTCTGTATCTTGCAGCAGACGCGAGTCTCCATCCTATCAGTGTCTGAGTCCTTTTGTTTCTTCAAATATAAAAACTCCGATTCAAAAAGAAGAACGAAGACAAGCCTGGGGTGGTATGGGAGGTGGATAGAGCTGATTCTGAGGGTTTTCCGGTGAGCCAAACTTACTAACTGTGAACTCTTTTAATGAGAGGCTGCTGAACTTAATTAAGCATCAGGGTCTCTTAACCTGGGCCCTTCCAAATCTCAGTACATACTTGAAAAATTTTCTCCTTACACACAGGCCCTCTCAATTGCATAAGGTTCAGTTTAGGCTCTTTCCATTGGGGTTTACTCTTTAACCAGAGATAGGAAAAAACCCTACAGGGTGAACCCCAATCTCTGCACCAGTGCTAAAGGCAATCTTCCCTCTATTCCACCCCAGAGATTTCTCTTCCTTCTCTGATTTCTTCTTTCCCTCATGCTGTTTCAGGGATTCGAGCTCTCTTTTTTTTTTTCCTCCATGGCCTGCCTCTCCTCTAGCTTCCCTTGGACTTCTGGGCTAGGTGTGTGGCCAGAGCGCAAGCTGAGAGTGGGCCAGATCACATCACGCACCCTGTAGGGTTTACAGAGCTTTCTCTCCCTAATCACTTGCACCTCATGCCCCAGAACTTACACAGTAGGAACTCAGCCATCCAGCCATCAGGATAACCAGAAATGACCTTGCATTTACAGGTATCTTTGCTTTGGGCATTTTCTTTCTAGAACACCATTCTGCATATATTAGGTGCTTTTAACAGCATGTGTCCAGCGGTGGAATAGAAAATATGTCTCACACACCTCCCTCTGCACTGCGACAAAAGAGCCAGAACTCCCTTCTGGAGTCAGCTGTGTTGGAGGGTGGGGCTAGGGGTGGAGACCGGAGTGTGGGAGGAACAGCAACGGAACTTTAAAGAGCCAGAGAGACCTAAGTGTACCAATGTCTCAGACCCCTCTGACACTCACTCAGCCCTTCTTCTCCCGCCCTAGGCTGCCTTCTCTCTTGACCATCCCGGCTTTATCTTCCATGACCTGGGGAACCTAGTGAAGCCCTCAAAGCTGTCACTTGCTAGGTGAAGGGTGACTGGAAAGCAGGGTATCCCAGTGTCTGGGTGTCAGGGACACTTTCAGAGTTCATGCAGAGTGCCCTCCCCATTCATTTTGCTGAAGCTTTCTAGAATCATGAGCCCTGAGGTTCACAGACTATTTAAGCAGTCAGATGCCTCAGAGACAGGTATTTGGAGGCTTTCATTGTCTAGGTGTGGACCCAGGCTGAGCCCAAGCCACTCTCAGGGAGTTGTCTTTGCTTAGTAGTAAGATCTAGATCAGAAGTCATGGTTTTGGCTGGCCTGTCTCTTAACCACATCAATCTTCTCTATTCCTTCTCTTGTTTCAATTCAACTCCAATTCTCTGTCCAGCCCATTTTCCTTGCTCCAGGTTTGAAGAATGCACCTTTTCAAATTAGCTGACTGGGCAGGTTTTGCCTGTAAGCTTTGGCAGAGAAAGCGAGGCAGGGGCTATGGCTGGCTTTAAGCATTACAATTCTTATTTCTGGCACACATTTTGAAGAAAGGACCGAGGAGGGGTGTACAGTGAGGGTTTTTTTTTTTTTTTGGAAGGGGGAGGAATTGGTTAAGAACCTGCTTGCTGGGAACTCCAGGCATGATATTGGGGGTCTGCTTGCCAAATGAACTCCTGGTACCAGGGGACAAACATGCTTGCTAGCAGAAACAGGATTTGGGGAAGGTTGCTTGCTGGCGTGCCCTGTCTGTAGGATTTGGGGGGGAAAAAGGTCAGAGGTCTGATTAAAACAGATCTTTAGAATAAAATTTGGGGGCCTGCTTGCTGAAAGACTCAGTGCAGGGGTGAGGGGGTGAGGGCTCTGCTCGTGGATGCATCCTTCCTTCCGAGTTGGGGTCTTGCTTGCCGATGCATCCTCTGTTGGAAACTGGGGGTCTGCTTGCCGGGAAAGGCCCCCCAGCTGTGGGGGGAGGGCGGAATGGGGCCTGCTGAGGACCTACCTGGGTCTGCTATCCGACAATGTGCTTTTCCGCCCTCAGGAGGACGAGCAAGGGGATGAGAATAAGGCCCGAGGGAACTGGTCCAGCAAACTGGACTTCATCCTGTCCATGGTGGGGTACGCAGTGGGGCTGGGCAATGTTTGGAGGTTTCCCTACCTGGCCTTCCAGAACGGGGGAGGTATGGCTTTTCAGCTCTTTCCGCCTGCGGAGGGGGCAGGGGGCGGGCACCGGAGGGTTGGGGGGTGCATCTGAAGACCTCAGGCAGAGGTTGGGAGGGAAGTTTGGGGTAGCCTGGTTCTTTGCAAGCCAGACTGCAGGAGCGAATGGAACCCGCTGGATTTCAGAGCGGAGATGGACTGAGTTGAGGCATAGGCCTCATTAGGGATCCTCTATTGGCCCAGACTGGGGAATGGGTCTCCAGGCAAGTGTACAGGGAAGCAGGGATGTCCGAACTCTAATAAGATGCGATTAGTCAGGAAGGGTGTACCTGATTGCTGGAGATGCACTTTAGAGCCGGTGCCCTGCTGTCCTGGAGGTCGAACTGTGTCTGTCTTAAGGTTTTAACTGGGAAATCTGAAATCCTTCTCGGTTGGAGACTGCGAAAAGAAGAACAACTGTGCCAGAATGCAGGGTGCAGGCGAGCAGTGGGAAGTGTGGGGTGCACCTAATCAGAGGTTTCTCAGGAGCACCCCAGCCCAACACCCCTTCTTGGGAAGAGGCAGGAGGTATTTTGATTTTAGTTAAATCGTTTGCCAAAGATGAATCTTCTCCCGTGTGTTCTCACTGTGTGAAAACCGCTGCCTTTGAAAGAAGAGTGGGGGAGCCAAGGAGCAGGCATTAGAACGCACTGGATCTCGGGTGTACCCACCAGGAAAGGGACTCAGTACAGTCAGGGTCCGTTGGCTGGCCGTCTGAGGTTGAGGCGAGGGACCGGCTGCTCGTCCCAGGCCAGCGGACAAGAACCCTCCAGGAATTCCACTTCTACTGGACCAAAGGTGCAAGGAACGTGCCCCCCCCCCCCCCCCCCCCCCGGTTCTCTCAGCCCCGGAGGTATTTGGTGTCCGGATTGGTACCCATACGGCAGCAAGGGATAGTTACGATGTAAAATAGAAGACACCCTTCTCCATGTCGCTTACTTCCAGTTTCAAACAAGACATTTCACAAACACTAACTCAGCCTGCGGAGTGTTAGCAATCAGAGGTGCCCAGAAATTGTGTGGACTTAGGTGCCCCAGCTAGGTTTCCTTTTTCTTTTTTTCCCAGTAGGGCGTCCCTAGGCCTGAGTGCCGGGTTGGGAGGAGGTGCTGGTTCTAGGGCTGCAGGGACCAGGAAGGGGGTTTGCGTGGGGGGAGGGGGATGGAGCCAGGGGAGGGATTCCAGCAGAGCCCCTCAAATGCCCACCCTTGATTCACCGGGTCCTGTGGACCTTAAGGGAGCTGAGGAGAAGAGCCAGAGCGTTGTCCGCAGTGTGGCTCAGGCGCCCCACAGCCCGCAGCAAAAGTGGGGAGCTTTGCTCTACCTCCTTGGGACCGGGAGGGTCACACAATGAACATTTTTATTTTTAAAAATTTCTACCCAGAGAGAGTAGAGGGGGAACCCAAGCCTAGACCCCAGTAGTTCTTTCCCGCCTGGAGGCTTAGGAAGGAGATGCCCTTCTGCGGGACCAACCCGGAAGAAATCGGGGGGGAGGGCGGTGGTGGTGGGGGGGAGAGAAGCTGTTTTCTCGGCTGAGCAGTCTTCCTATTCTGTTCATTCTCAACTCCCCAAATTGACCTTGACTCCTGGGTGGGCATTCGCTGGTAATTCTCAGGCCTGAGAATCCCTGAAGAGAAAGAACTCCCCCAAACCCCGCAAGGCAGCAGAGGCCCCGCAGGAGCTTCCTCTGGGCCTTCTAAGGAATAGAATTGAAAGAGAACCGCTTCTGGGGGCTCCCAGTCTAGACAAGACAGCCACGTGAATACTCAGAAGAGAAGGGCGCTTGGGGCAAGGGACTGTGGGAAGACTTCTCCCCAGAAGGAGGGCTAAAGAAAGCTCTGAGAAGGAAGTTGAGAAGTGTGTGGAGGTGATGCCACCCGGGGATGTTGGTGTGGGCCGGGGACTGAGTGGGTGGGCATCCAGCGGCCCTCAGACAGAGCCGGCCTGGTGGGTTGAAGGTGTGTGGTCCCTTGGATTACTGTACAGGAGGCTTCCCAAATCCAACTTCGCTGAGCGTAGGTCTTTAGAGGGCCGAGGTATTGATGGGAATCCGCCGCCTCCATTGAAAGGCGTAGATTTAGGGAACCACAGAAAGGCTTAATTTGGGGTTGGGGCTGGGAAATGAAGCTGTGTAAAGAACAAAAGACCATGAACACACAACTTCCTGTCTGGTAGGAAATTGAATCAAGTACTGGATCCCCATGCATAGCTTTATGTTGTTGGAAGAAGGCCCTCCACTGCCCTGTGGGTGCCTTCTGTTGATCTGAGACCTCTCAACAAAAAAGAGCATCTTCAGTTTATTGTAAGGAGTCCAGCCCCAGTCCAGAGGGTTAAGCTGGGTCAGAGCCCTGCCTGTCCTCCTGACTCTTCCTTCCCCTCTTTCCAAGGTGCTTTCCTCATCCCTTACCTGATGATGCTAGCACTGGCTGGCTTGCCCATCTTCTTCCTGGAGGTGTCACTGGGCCAGTTTGCCAGCCAAGGGCCCGTGTCTGTGTGGAAGGCTATCCCAGCTCTACAGGGTGAGTGTGGTTCTCCCCCTGCCTCCAGATTTCTTGCCATCTTCCCAACTCAGGGAGGGAGACCTGCTCTGCTCTGTCCCCTGTCCCCTTCCCCTGATCATCTCTGCCTCTGTGGGGTCCCTGCCAGACAGTCCACTCCACTGTCTGTGCACCCACCTGCACGGAGCATCTGTGTGGGTGTGCATCTTGCATGCATGGGCTTTGGGACGACATCAAGACAGACGTTTCCCCTTTGCAGGCTGCGGCATCGCGATGCTCATCATCTCGGTCCTCATAGCCATATACTACAACGTGATCATCTGCTACACACTCTTCTACCTGTTTGCCTCCTTCGTGTCTGTGCTACCCTGGGGCTCCTGCAACAACCCGTGGAACACGCCAGAATGCAAAGATAAAACCAAGCTTTTGCTAGGTAAGTTTGGACACGCCTTCACTCTGTCATTCAACAGATACTCAGTGAGCACTTAATATATTCAGGTAAGACCTTATACTAGATTGTGGGGCATGGAGGTGAATCCAAACATACTTAACTCTAACATTTAAAAAGCTCATGGCTAGCTGGGCGGTGGTGGCACAGGCCTTTAATTCCAGTGCTCGGGAGGCAGAGGCAGGTGGATCTCTGTGAGTTCAAGACCAAGCCTGGTCTACAAGAGGGAGTTCCAGAACAGGCTCCAAAGCTACAGAGAAACCCTGTCTCGAAAACCAAAACACAAAAAAAGAAAACAAACAAACAAAAAGCTCATAGCTAGAGGCTGGGAGAGAGAAAAGTTTTGCTTACTGCAGAGAGCTGGTGCATTTGTTAAATGTGTAGGCTAACCCTACTGCCTTTATTAGCGTGGGTGAAGCCAGGAAATTTGCATTTTTAACAAGGTATCTAGGACCTTGTTTTGTTTCATTGAGTGTTTGATCTGGGCAGGGGTGGGGGTGGGGAGTAAGGAACCCTTTTTTGGTTTTATTTTTCTTTTTTTGCCATGATCCTCCTTGGCAGACTTCTCAAAACAACCCCACAAGTTTTAGACTCCAGGAGCCCCACACATATGATTCCTGAAGTCTGAGTGCTTTGCTAGAGATGTGCATCCTGCTAGGGCCCGGGAGAGGGCTGCCTGCTGTGGGTGTGCTGGGTGTATGAAATCCTCCGAGGGTGTGAAATCCGCAGGGTCCAGGAGTCTCAGGATACAGGCTCAGCTCACTGGGTAGAAGGAAAGAATGAATGCCCGGAGACTCAGGAAATAGAAATAGTTCTGTATTCTGTACTCTACCTGCCTCTGCTGACCAGAGGAAAGACTGGGGTAAGGGTATGATAGTGCCAGTGAAGGCGGTGGGGTGGGGAGTGTCAGTCACTGTGGGAAACTATGGTCATCTTAATGGGTACCTATAAGCAAGTGGTCTCTCCCAGAATACTGCGGCTTTCCATGTAAGGTGAGTTCTTGCTGAGGCCAGCTGCAAGCGATCTCTGTGATTTGTTGCTAACACTCACTTCCCCAAAGAGTTCTTTTCCCATACAGAGCCCATACTTTGCAAATCTTGGCCATTAGTCGCCCCTGTAGGTGTGTTAACAGCATAAAGTGAGTTCTTCCCTCCTGTAATAGTTACTTCCTGTTGCTCTGATGAAACACAGGTGAGTTTTGGAAAAAACAAATTTATTTTGCCTTATGGTTCCAGGGTGAGGGAAGGTACGGTAACAGCTGGCAGGCATGACTGAAAGAGCAGGAAGCTGAACGATCACATCAGGAAACAGAGAACAAACTGGAAATGGGGTGTCTTAGGAAGGGTTCTAATGCTCTGGAAATGGGGTGTCTGAGGAAGGGTTCTAATGCTCTGGAAACGGGGTGTCTGAGGAAGGGATCTAATGCTCTAGAAATGGGGTGTCTGAGGAAGGATTCTAATGCTCTAGAAATGGGGTGTCTGAGGAAGGATTCTAATGCTCTGAAGAGACATTTTGACCAGGGCAACTCTTGCAAAAGAAAGTATTTAATTGGGCGCTTGCTTATAGCTTTAGAGGTTTAGTGCATTCGGAGGTTTAGTTTCCCATCAGGGAGGGGAACATGGCAGCAGGCAGGCAGACATGGTCCTGGAGAAGTGGCTGAGAGTTCTACATCCAGATCCTCAGGTGTGTAGAGTTTAGGCAGAAGGGAAGCATCTTTCTATCGTTCCTCTCTTATTCAGAACTTCTCCAGGTGGAGGCTGAGTGTGGCATGTGTTACATAGGGGTGTGTGTGTGTGTGTGTGTGTGTGTTTGTGTGTGTGCATGCACGCGTGCGTGTAAAAGCACTATAGTGTAACTGTATCCTTAGATACCCGATGATAGCATAAGACTACAGCAGGCAGCAGGAAGACAGAGACCGGGCCTGCTGTGGGCTTTTGAAACCTCCAAACCCACCACAGTGGCACACTTCCTCCAACAGGGCCACACCTCCTCTAACAAAGCCACACCTCCCAATCCTTCCCAAGCAGTGCCACTCCCTGATGACTAAGCATTTAAATACACAAGCCCATAGGGGTCATTCTTACTCAACCCATTATATGAGGAAAGGGGATCAACCCTCAAGCCTGTTTGCACCTACTTCCTCCAGCAAGGCTACACCTTCTAAACCTCACCCAACAGCACTGCCAACTAGGGACCAGGGTTCAAAGACACGAGCCTATGGGGGACATCCATCTCTCACTGAAATCACCACACCTCTGTAGTCCCAAGATATCGTCCCATATCTAAGGACACAGTTTACACTGTAGTGCTTTCTACATCCACACACGCATGTTACACACACGTCACACCCAGCCTCCACCTGGAGAAGTAGTTCTGAATAAGACCACAGGAGAGGAACAATAGAGATGCTTCCCTTCAACGTAAACTCTGCACACCTGAAGTGCTCAGGAGTGAGGCATGGGGGCTTGCATAGGTCCCCAAGTTCAAGATTCCACTCTGAATGTATGATTACATGTCCCCAGTATCTATGGGACTCAGCATCCTCATCTCTACTGTCTACTGTTTCCCTCTTCATGGGTGGCTTTTTTTTTAAAAAAAAAAAAAACTCTTTACTTTTTGGGAGTCCACTACCCAGCCCCCAAATAAACACACAGAGACTTATTCTTACTTATGAATGTCCGGCCTTAGCTTGGCTTGTTTCCAGCCAGCTTTTCTAACTTAAATTATCCTGTTTCTCTTTAACTACGTCTTGCCTCTGGGCTTTTACATTTCTTTCCTTCTTACTCTGTGGCTGGCTATGTGGCTCTGTAGCTGGTCCCCGGCATCCTCCTCTCCTTCTCCTTTACTGGCTCCTTGGTCTCTTCTTTCCTAGATTTCTCTTCCTATTTATTTTCTCTGCATGCCAGCCCCGCCCATTTCCTCTCCTGCCTAGCCATTGGCCGTTCAGCTCTTTATTAGACCAATCAGATATATTTAGGCAGGCAAAGTAACACAACTTTACAGAGTTAAGCAAATGCAACATAAGAGAATGCAACAAATCTTTGCATCATTAAACAAATGTTTCACAGCATTAATGAATGTAACAGATCTTCAGTGAGTATTCCATAACAGCTCTTGATAGTTTTCTCAGGGTAGAACAGTGGCACCCAAACCTGGCAGTTGCAATATCAGAATCACCCGGGAATGAGCGATATCACTTAAGGAACAATCCTGATGAATGGGAAACCAGACTGTGGCGATGAGTCTGGGGAATCAGTAAATCAAGAGTTTCTCAGATCTGGACTTAGGATGTACCTCAGCTGATAGAGTATTTACCTAGCATGCATGAAACACCGAGTCTGATCCACAGCATGGCATAAGCTTGGTGTGGTAGCACATGCCTGTGACCATGCCAGCACGCTGGAGGTAGAATAAGCTTGGTGTGGTAGCACATGCCCGTGACCATCCCAGCACGCTGGAGGTAGAATAAGCTTGGTGTGGTAGCACATGCCTGTGACCATCCCAGCACGCTGGAGGTAGAGCAAGAGGAATTGAAGTTCAAACCATCTTTGACTCACAGAAAGTTTTGAGCCGTGTGGGTTACATGAGATCCTGTCTTTTTTTTTTTTTTTCCCTGAAACAGGTTTTTCCCTGTTGCTTTTTTTCCTTTTGTCCTGGAACTAGCTCTTGTGGACCAGGCTGGTCTCAAACTCACAGAGATCCGCCTGCCTCTGCCTCCCGAGTGCTGGGATTAAAGGCGTGCGCCACCACCACCCGGCCATGAGATCCTGCCTTAAAAAAGAAATAGTATTTTTTTTTTTTGCTTGGATCCGAGCCAAGGGAGGAACTGCTAAGTTGGTATTGCTCCCCTCCTTTTTGTTTTTCTTGCTGTTGGGGACGGAATCCAGACATGTGGTCTGTCACTGAGTAACACCTTCCCCACTCCAGAATAGCAGTTCTGGAATGCATGGCCTGCCTTCTTTTCCCCATGCAGCACTTACCTCTCTAATCTGTGATCTTGGAGAGATCACTTTGTAGCTCTTCACAGAATCACAACAGCGATCAGCTGCCAGAATGTCTTCCTGGGAACAACTGCCAAGTTTAGAGAAAGCACACTTTCCAGGAGCTGCAGCCTGGCCTGGAGACACCTCATGTCCTAACCCATCCCAGAGCCCTGCTTCTCCTTGCCAGACTATGGCCAGAAGGGAAGTCCCATTCCACGAGAAGTTCTGGATCAAGTTTTGCCTGAATTCAGTCTTTAAGGATGCTTCCCGGAGCTCACCTGAGGGACCACACGGTCACAGTGATTAGTGCCCTGTAGCTGCCCCCATTCAAAAACACAACAAGGTCCACTATTATCCATGCAGCATGCTGAAGCCAGCTGCCTTCACTACACTGGTCTCTCTGAGAAGCTCTTTTTGGGAAATGCCAGTGTTAATACGGACAGCAAGCTTTCATAGACACTCCTTCACTGTTTCCATTTCACAGGTGAAAAACCTGGAACATAAGCCCTGAATTAAGTGTCTGGTCATCTTGGGACTAGGGTCCAAGTATGCATGCCTTTCGAGGCCATGACCTTACCTCAGTGCTAAATGCTTTCCAGTCTGCAAGGCTGCTTCATGTGTGACATTTCCGTCCTTCCTGAAGAGAGCCGTTTGAATTACAGATGGCAAGTGACATGATCTGTTTTGTTTCTAGGTGGCTAAGTGGATTTTCAAACTTAAACTGTAAGTTACAGGGTAGACAGACCCGAATCTAGACTTTGGGCCTTGAGACCCCAGATTGCTGCCCATCCAGGGTGCTTAAAGAATCTGGCTGTGTTCTAGTCTCTCAAGTCCCAGCAAAGTAGCACCATCCCAGCTGCTTCCCAAGCGATGATATGGTTGATATCTGTGAGATATAAAAATGTTTATGTGCACAGTAGTTAGGTCAGTGATTTCACATCTAGGCTTCTGTTCAAAGGGAAAACTAGAGGCCAGCAAGTTCTGCACAAAATGGCTAATAGCAAACACAGTCACAGTATTGAAAAACAGTAGTAGCTTAGTACGTGACAAAATTCACATAATTGGTGTGTCAGTTCCATAGTTCAAATAAATAACGGCTTATTCAAAGGACAAGGCATTCTATCTATAATCACTCAAAATAAACATTCATAAATAAAGCATGGGGTGTAGTGATGAGGTGAGCAGGCTTACTTTTCGTCCCACCCGGCCCCTGCATGACTAGCTTTACACCTGAAATAACATCTGTAACGTGATAGCTGACTTGTTGGGGTTTCTGTCCTGCCCAGTACCCCACAGCAGGCAAGTCCCAAAGAAAATCACACACAGGTCTACATAAGTTATAAACTGATTGACCCATTAGCTCAGTCTTCTTATTAGCTCTTATAGCTTATATTAACCCATTATTCTGATCTATGTTAGCCATGTGGCTCAGTACCGTTCACAGCCCAGACAGATCACATGTTGCTTCTTGGTGGTCTGGGCAGGAGTGGGAGGAATGGGCTTCCTCCTTTCCAGCATTCTCCTGTTCTCATCTCCGCCTCTACTTCCTGTCTGGTTGACCCGCCTATACTTCCTGCCTGGCCAATCAGCATTTATTTAAAATACATGATTGACAGAATACAGACAATTCTCCCACAACAATGGGGGAAATCCTCATCACGTCATAGGAAATGTAAGATGTATGTATAAATCAAAGTGGGATTTTTTAAAAATATTTATTTATTTATTATGTATACAATATTCTGTGTGCATGCCTGCAGGCCAGAAGAGGGCACCAGACCCCATTGCAGATGGTTGTGAGCCGCCATGTGGTTGCTGGGAATTGAACTCAGGACCTTTGGAAGAGCAGGCAATGCTCTTAACCTCTGAGCCATCTCTCCAGCCCTCAAAATGGGATTTTGTCTTTATTAGCAGGACCTACATAGATTGAAAGCATGAACGTGTTAACAGTTTGGGGCCAATTTGCCCCATTTCCTGTTGTAGACACGCACTTATTGTGTAGTTTATATGTGTGCTTATTCTTTTTAAAGTAACCTGGATATTATAGACTGGGTCAGGCTCATGAACGATGTCCCAAAAGACCGGCATGACCTAGTCCTAAGTTAACCTGAAAGGCAGAGGGACGAGGGATAGAGGCCTCCTATGACTAGGCATCCACTCACCAGTGACACCCACAGCCGGAGCGCAGAGTGGGCACACTTCACCGTTGTTATTCCCAGGAGCCTAGGGAGTCAGAGCCCACAGTATCCTTAGCCAGTGTTTTAGCTGTTTCGTTGTTAGTTAAAGAAAACAAGCGATCAATATTGCCCCTCTGCACCCCCACCCCCTCAGCCCCTGTCATCTCTACATGGGTGGCTTCTACACCTGGCGGCAGGTTCTCCTTGGCAAGTGTGTCACTTCCATTGTGGTTTCGAGGTGACATAGGAAAGGTGACAGTAGCCTGATCTACATTGACATAGAGTGGCTTTAGAGCCCCTCTGCTTTGCCCAACTGTTGGGGGTTCAGGCTATAGTTTTTCCCATGCCATCCCCAAGATGGACACACAAGCTAGGCTTCTTTGGGAGGCGGGCCCGCTGCCCGCCCCGTCAGTGTTTCCCAATTGACCTCCCAGCACATCCCCCCAGCCCCATTAACCACCTCCTCTTCCCCAGCCCAAGAGAGGTGATGAATGAATGAATGAATG
>NW_004949174.1:857354-863919 GCF_000317375.1 Microtus ochrogaster | reverse complement strand
TGGACATTTTCACCTTCACACACAGTGGGTGGAAGTTTGTCCCATGCCTGGTGTTGTATGTTGAATGAATAAATGAATGAATGAATAAATGAATGGCTGGACATTTTCACCTTCACACACAGTGGGTGGACGTTTGTCCCATGCCTGGTGTTATTTGGATTATGTCGTCTGACTGGCGTAAGTCACCATTCAGACGGTAAGTACTGTGTTCACTCTAGCCTGAGACCAGCCCTGGGTCTACCTACAGATAGACGTAGATTATGCCCAGTTTTTTCCTTCTTCTTCTTTCTCCTTCCTTACTGTTTTCATTAAGACAAAGCCTTGCTCTGTAGTGCAGGCGACAGTCCTCCTGTCTCAGCTTCTTACGTCACAAGGGGCCGCTTGTAGCACAGGCTACTGCTTAGGCTGGCAGCCCTCCGAGGATCTGCAATGGAGGACAGTTTGTCCCTGCCCTGCGGAATGAGCCCAGCCACCGTTTTGTGCAAACAGGGCCTTAGCTGGGTCAGCTCAAATGGGAACAGTATAAACACCATTTCTATTTCTGGAATGGCTTAATTTTCATTAGAACTTTAATTAAATGATCCCTTTTCTCCCCGGTCTTTCCTGTGCTTTCATTTATTAATAATTGCCCGAGTAAAGAGAATCCCATTCCAACAGATTTCCAATTTAGCTGATCATTATCGCTGTTCTTTGTTCGGGGTTGCTGGGCCGCGGAGCTCTGATGAGATGGTCTGTCAACCACTTCTCTGGACGACGGAAAGGGCGGAGTGCCGGGAAGCACGCTCCTGCCGCCCAGTGGTGAGAAGGGACATTGCAGGAGGTTTGAGGCTGCCGGTGGCTCTGCAGTGTTGCTGCGGGAACTGGGAACTTGACCTTGTGAGGCAGCACTGGTGGTGATCACAGGACGCCCACCACTGCTCTCTAGGGAGTCTTTACAAGGGCAATTTTGGAAGCCTGCAGGGAGCCCTGCGCTCTTCGCCGAGAGGTTGCTTTTAAAAAACCACAGCACCCTACAGATAGCTCACAGTAGGTTCTATTAGAATACCTTCTCCCCTCCCCTGCGGGCTAAAAGGATTTGGGTGGAACGTTAATTGCCTGGTTCAGGTTGCTGCTGGGGAAGAAAAAACCGTCCCAGTAACTTTTTTTTTTTCTCCTGGTTTTTCGAGACAGGGTTTCTCTGTAGCTTTGAGGCCCGTCCTGGAACTAGCTCTTGTAGACCAGGCTGGCCTTGAACTCACAGAGATCCGCCTGTTTCTGCCTCCCGAGTGCTGGGATTAAAGGTGTGCGCTACCATTGCCCGGCTTCCAGTAAAGATTTGATAGTTGTCAGTCTGCAATTCTCCTGAAACTTTTTCTTAAAATAAAGTATTTTTTAAAGAAGATAATATTGAAAAGGCGGGTACTAGGGAAGATAGATTTAGCAGAGCTAGTTTTGGTTTGCATCTGGTCAGGGAACAGGCTGCTATTGCCATTTGGTGAGCAGTGGCCAATGGTTCTTACCACACACGACAGCTTCCTCATCAGCAAAGAATTGCCCGACCTGGAAAGTCGTA
This sequence comes from Microtus ochrogaster, assembly GCF_000317375.1. Lineage (NCBI taxonomy): Eukaryota > Metazoa > Chordata > Mammalia > Rodentia > Cricetidae > Microtus > Microtus ochrogaster. The sequence goes on along the minus strand of NW_004949174.1, from coordinate 862,367 downwards.
ACACGTCACAGAGGAATCCTGGTCTGAGGAAGCCGTCAGGAGGGACGCGCTATGACTGTCCTTTGAACCTTGTTTGATTGAGAGATTGAGATAAAGTCAATCTCACGCTCCTGGCAGTCCTCCTGCCTCAGCCTGCCACACGCTGGGATTATAGGTGGGCACCACCACCCAGGAGTGATGGAGACTAAAGCCAGGGCTTTGCGCTGTCAGGCAAGCGCTCAGTCAGCTGAGCCCGTCACCAGCCCACGGTTGTAGTCTGAGGTACCTGGGGGTGGGGAGGAGCCGTAGGGAATGGAGGCAGGCCAGGTGCTCATCCAATGATGAAGGTTGAGTTCCTGGTAGGATTCACTGAGTATGAATCTTGAAACTCCCTGTTTCCCTTAACTTGGTTTCTGCAATAGCGCTGTGATTGGGTCATCCATCCTCAGCAGCTGGAGGTGCTCCCAGGCAGGGTGGCAGTGTGAAGCTCTACAGTCGACCCTGTGGTTGTACTCACAGAGGGTGTGGCATGGGGACACACTGCATCTTCACTGCAAGTGTTTGTCATCGTATCTAGAGCAATTTTAACTCACACCTCACAATTTGGGAAGACTGCATGCAGATTGGCTTTCTGTGCCCCAGCCGGCACATCGGGAAAAGGTCAATGTGGATCGGTGGGACACTCAGTCTCCTGTTCCAGGTCACCCCCCATTTATACCTTTCTCCTTGAGTGTCCCCCAGGACTCTCTAGGTACCTGAGTTCGTGACCCCTGCTGTGTACTTCAGAGTGGGCTAGATCCAAGTGAGCCTTGCAAGAAGTGAGTGCTTTGTCCTTCCAGGCAGGACCTTGGCATGTGGCTGCAAGTTCTGGGTACCAGCTGACTCCAGGACTAGAGGGGGTGATCTAAGGCTGAGGGCCATGGACACAGTATTTCAGACAGCCCTAAGAAGCAGTCCTGCCCTCACAGCACAGTGCCAGTCATGTCTTTATGGAGTCCTGTGGGCTGTTTATGTAAAATATCAGTCCATTTGTATGCACGTGTTCCTTTCTGTGGTGCTGGGAATGGAACCTGGGCCTTAGGTATGCTAGGTTAGGGCTTTACCGCTGAGCTAACCCCCGGCTGTGCTTCTGTTTATGAGGCTGCTAGAAACATACTGTGAGAAGAAGAAGATCCTAGCTTCTTCCTGATGCAGGTGAAGAAAAAAATTATCTAAGCTTGCCGGCTCCATGGAAGACTTCTTGAGCTGGGCCCAGCATGGTGCCTGGCATGCCAACACTTGCCTGATTGATTTTCTCTCCTTAGCCCAGGCCTTCCCAGCCTCCACACCTCTGACATTTTTGATCAGATATTTCTTTGTTGTGGGAGAACTGACTGGTGCGTTGTCAAGTCAGTAGCATCTTTAGTCTCTATGCACTTGATGTCAATGGTGCCCGGCTTCTCAGATGCAAAAGTTAAAAAGGTTTCTAGATGTCATTGTATGTCCTGTGATGATCAAATTTGCTGAGACACACTGTTAGGTCTGGTTGAAGGCTTTTTAGCACACAGTGTGGTTACTATGTCTTCTAACTCATGTGAGGGTAAGAACTATCTGTAGGGCGATGTGGGCTTTTAAAGTGAGCCTTAGCATTGTTCTCTGTTTGACCCAGAATCTAGTCCAAGATGCCCTAGAAATTGCTGTGAGGCTGAGTATGACTTTGAACTCTGACCCTTGAGCATCCACCTGCCCAGTTTGGGATTGCAGGTGTGAGCCGTGGCGCCTGGTTTCATGTGGTGCTGAGCATTGAACCTGGGGTATCCTGTATGATTGACAGTCTACCAGCTGAACTGTATCCCAGCACCCTTGATCCTCCTGCCTCTGTTTGAAGCTGCTGTGATTACAGGGTGGTGCTCCTGCACCAGGCAGAGTGAGCACTTGCTAGCAAGTTTTCGGTAGCGACAGCACTTAAGAAGGAGCTATGCCTGCTGCTGGTGGCGGCGTACCTTTAATATGAGCTTATGGAAGCAGAGACAGGCACAGCTCTGTGAGTTCAAGGCCAGCCTGTTCTACAGGCAGCCAGGGCTATGTGGAGAAACCCTGTCTTGGAACCCTCCCCATAAGGAGCTTAGTCTGGCACGGTTTCCTCTCTGCTGAAGTTCATTTACATAATCCTCTGTCTTCTGTAGTGTCCTAAGAATCTGGGTTTCAGTTTTGATCTCTTACTCATTACCTATGGAACTCAGTAGAGTTATTGACCTTTTCAAAGTCCATCTTCACTTAAAACATTAATTATGTAATGTTTTGGGGACAGGGACTTACTGTATTGCCCTGGATGGCCTGGAACTTGCTATATAGTCCAGGCTAACCTGGACCTCACAAAGATCCACCTGCCTCCCAAGCACTGAGATTAAAGCCCCACTTTCCCATTTTAAAGATCCCGGTGCTATGTAAATCTGGGTTTTAGTTATTAGCACAAGGTATTGTGTTGCTGGGGATGTGGGGTGAGAACTGTACTCTGCTGATAGTTCCCCACTGTTCCCAATACTTGGGGTCTGGCTTCTGTCCACAGGCAGGCAGAGGGAGACCCTGTGTATTCTCCATACTTAGCTCATTGTTTCTGCTCCGCTCTCTCCTGAACAGATTCCTGTGTTATCAGTGACCATCCCAAAATACAGATCAAGAACTCAACTTTCTGCATGACTGCCTATCCGAACTTGACAATGGTTAACTTCACCAGCCAGGCCAATAAGACATTCGTCAGCGGGAGCGAGGAGTACTTCAAGTAAGCCTGGAGAATGATTTCCAGACCAGACCTGTGAGATGGGAGGGGTGGGTGTCCTCCCTCTGCACCCTCCCGATGCCAGTGAGCAGAGAGTGAGACTGTGTCCTGGTTGGGCTTCCAAAAGCCATTTGCTGTGCACTTGGGCCTGGAAATGAGGGGTGACCAAATACGGCAGGTACGAACAAGATGGGTACCTTGGCAATCCATGTGCCAATGAGAAAAGAGTTCTAGCCTTGACTCATGCCATCAAAGCAGACTTCTGCCTCCCCCACTTGATCTCCAGGGAAGAGAAGTCAAAATAAGAAAACAAGCCAGGCTAAGGCTTTAGTTTAAATGAGGAAACAGCCTTGCCTTCCTCCCTCCCTCCCTTTCTCCCTTCCTCCTTCCATCCCTCATATTCTTCCTCCCTCTCTGTTTCCTTCCTTTCCTTTTCTCACTCTCTTCCACCTCCCTTTTTCTCCACCCCTTTTTCCCCTTTGTGAGAGAATTATCTGTAATCTGTCAATCATGTTTTAAATAATAAACGCTGATTGGGCAGACAGGAAGTATAGGCGGGAAAACCAGACAGGAAGTGGAAATGATGCAATGAGAACAGGAAAATTCTGGGAAGAAGAAAGCTGATTCCTCCCATTCCTGCCCAGACCACTGAAGCAGCAGGATGTGATCTGCCCCACTGAAAAAGGTATTTTTTTTTTGAAAAAGATATTGAGCCACATGGCTAACATAGGTCAGAAAAATGGGTTAATCAAGATGTGAGAGTTAGCCAATGAGAGGCTAGAGCTAATGGGCCAATCAGCTTATAATTTATGGAGACCTATGTGTGATTTTTTTGGGGGGGCTAAACAGTTGTGGAGTACTGGGCGGGACAAAAAACCCTAACAACCAGCAGGCCCCCATTCGTGTTACAGAATGACACCCACATGGATAACTACATCCACAAAAAGCCTTAAAAGCTTAAAAAAGACTAAAGTAAAGCATTTCAGTTTTCAGCTGTAGCAGTAAAAAAAAAGCTATGTTGTTTTAAAATGCCAGTTTTCTGGGTCCTCCTACCAGAAAAAAAACCCTTTACTTTCTTCTCTTATCCCTTCTTTCCTTTGTCCTTGCTACCCTTCTTTCCAGAAAGGGACTCCCTCTGTAGCCCTGGCTGGTTTGGGACTCACAGGCATTCTCTTGCTTCAGCCTTTCTGGGCCTGGGCCTACAGGCACAAGGCCGCATGTCTGGCTGCATTTTGTCCTTTCTCTGTGGGTATTGTTAATGTTGAAAATGGGTTAAGGGTTACTAGAAGCTGCTTAGCTGGGAAGAGTACTCGCTGAAATGTTTGTGGAGGAGGGCAGTGTAAACTTCCTGGAGGGGAACACAGTGCCATCCAGCTAAGCTGAGGATGTTATGCCTGCCTTGCACAGGACCCCCCAAAACCACCACAGAGCCAGTATCCGATGCAAACACACTGGGGTTTGTTTACAGGTTAGCTAACTTGGACCAGACCTTATTCAGACACACACCATAGCAGCGGGTGGGAGAGAATGGCCCTGAGGCTTCAGGGTAGGGTTTTTAAAGAGGGAAACTGCAAGCAGGGTGTCAGAAGCCTTGACATTTTGGGATTGGGTAAAGTATACAAATTTTAAATTCGTTGGTTGGGGTATAGGGGAATTTCAAAACAGTGACTGTCAGCAGACAAGAATTTCTAAGCAGCTGTTAATCATCTATCTACAAGGATGTTGGAAGGAAGCAGATGTTGTTTGGACACCCTGCTGGGTCACTTTGACCAGGGCTGGCACAGTTTCTTGGGGATGTTTATGCCTTTGCTGGGCTGCATTCACCCTGTAGTTAGGTCCTGTCTAAAATGGAGTTCTTTCTCAAAATGGAGTTTGTTCTGCTCCTTCATTATCCTGAGTGCAGATGCGGTCGGTGTGGACAGGACTAAGGATGAATGGAACAACAAGGCAATGGAGAAGGGTGGGCTGAGGCAAGCTAAAGGGGCGCCTGCCAGCCGCCAGGAGGTCGGAGTGCCTGGCTCTGCCTGATCTGTTTTGAGGTGATATGAGCCAGTGCTGTTGGGGTCTCCACTCCTGGTTCACTGAAGTAACTTGGCACCCTAAATCCTCCGTCTCCCAAGTGTTGGGATGACAGGCGTGCACCGTCATGACCTGTTCATACCATGCTGGGGATTCAAACCAGGACTGCATGTGTGTCAGGCCAGCACTCTCTAGTGAGTGCTTTCCTATTTCAGTCAACGGCAGCCTTGGAGCATGCGTAGTACAACTTCAACAAT
>NW_004949174.1:856613-857117 GCF_000317375.1 Microtus ochrogaster | reverse complement strand
CTGTGTAAGTGTATGCCTATATGGATATTAAAGACTGGAGTTTTGAGTGTTTGTGGACTGCTGGGATTGTCACATGAGGACTAGGGTCCCGATTCCTGTCCTCAGGATTGTAGAATCAGCACTCTTAACCACTGAGCAACCTCCCGAGTGCTGAGGTTTCAGGCACGTGGGTCAAACCGAGGGCTTCGTGCGTGCTAGACAAGCACCCTAACACAGCCAAACCCCAGCCCTTCTGCTGTGCTTTCTGTGTGGCAACTCCAGATGTCATGCCAACTGTCTGCACAAAATCTATGCACTGGCCACACATGGCCTCCCAGTTCACAGTTAAGGAGATCAGCAGTGCTCAGTAAGCAGCTGGGGATAAGAGCCAGGCCTGCCCATCCCTCTAGTCTGTCTGAGAGGTTCCTGGATGGAGGTTGTGGGTGGCGCTGGATGTGTTTAAACCTGGTTCTGATGCTCTGATGGGAGGTTAAAGCTTGCAGATCCTTACTTTCTGTCCACTCC
>NW_004949174.1:846447-856463 GCF_000317375.1 Microtus ochrogaster | reverse complement strand
TTTCTTCTTCCATTTCTATTTGACCCTTAGGTACTTTGTGTTGAAGATTTCTGCAGGGATTGAATATCCGGGTGAAATCAGGTGGCCCTTGGCCTTCTGCCTCTTTCTGGCTTGGGTGATTGTGTACGCATCGCTGGCGAAAGGAATTAAGACGTCAGGAAAAGTAAGAACTTGGCTTTATCTGAACTCACTTCCTTCCTTCCCCTCCTCCTCTTTTGCTTATTTTTTGAGACAAGCTCTTTCCTCTCATGGCCTTCCAAGCTCCTGGGGTTTTGTAATGTCTCTGCTTGAGATGTGACACTCCACAGAGCTTTTGATTTTTACTCTTAGCTTTTATTTCCTCCCCCCTACAAACAAAAAGCCAATTTTCTTATCTTGGCTATTTCATAGGAGTTCTATTTACTCAGTTTGAAGGTGAAAGTTGTTGCATTGGGAGATTAAGTTTAGGGTGTTTTAGTTCCAACACTATTCTGTTTGAGCACTCGCTGAAGGAACTATCAGGGCCCATATATTCTCTAAAATCAGTTTTCTAATCTGTGATGTGGGAGTTGGGATTGAGGCCTAAAGACCCCACTGACTCAGGATGAGCACTGTGGGGCTATAGGAAGATAGAGGATGTTGAAGGGACCATGCACCCATGTCCAGGCTGGCCTGTGCTTTCCCGATGGCCTTGCCTCCCATGGCTTGGACCTGAGTTGAATGACAGTTCCATCTTCTATAAGGATGCTTAGACCAACCAGCCAAGTGTCTGCTCAGCCACAGCCCCACAAGCTAGAGATGGAGATGATGTGGCCTGGCCATGGTCCACTGGAAAGGCTGCAATCACTTCCAAGCTGTGGAACTATGGACACACCAATCAATTTTGGGAGCCTGTGTCTTAATCCTCAACTACCTAACCTGGGCATGGTAGCCCACACCCTGTAGGATTTCCACAAGGGGATGAGAATGCGCGTAAAATACCTGGTGTTTGGCTAGGACTTCATTAGCACGAGTTCCTTTCACTTGGTTATAAATGCCCGATGGGCTGGTGGTCATCCTGTGGACGTCTCAGAAACAGTGGCTTCACCGGGGAAGCACGAAGAGTAGGCACCTTGTGGAGAGCTCCTTGGGGGGGCACGGCTGCCAGCTCCACGTGCACCAGTATCTCAGACCCACACTGGTCCACTGGTTCCCTTTTACACACAGGCTGTGTTCATCTAGCTGCCCGCGAGCACATAGTTCATGAGTAGCAGCAGGGACATTTGAACATGAATGGCAGAGCCTAGAATCTATATGAGTTTCTCTGTAAGAAACCACGGGTCCCCATTTGCTAGGTCTCCTGGCCTGTCTCAGCTCTATCACTGATATTTTGGATAATACTAGGGTGTATCAAGGCCTTTTTGTGCTTGTGTGCAAAAATCTAGCACTTAAATAAGTATTCTGCAAGTTTTTTGTTTGTTTGTTTGTTTGTTTGTTTTCTGAGGCCGGGCATCACTGCGCAGTCCTGACTGTCTTGGAATTTGTTATAGGTCAGCGAGCCTTGAACTCACAGATTCCCTGTCTCCCTCCTAGGCGCTGCCTCTGGGTGTGCACCGTCACATCTGGCCTCTAAGCTTCTTTTCTGCGCCAATCATCTGTGCTTTTGTTGGAGTAGCATGACATTGACTCTTTCAAGTGGTTAGAGTTTAATTTTTTGGGCTGGTTTTCGTGGGCTTTGGGGATGACAAAGTTGAAAGTACTCTGGAGCCAGGAAGTTTGTCATTGACACCTGGCATACTAATCCTGTTTCCCTTAGGAAGGTTTCCAATCAAATACCAAGGAGGACTTTTGTTTTCCCTTCCTCAAAATGAAGATTGCCACCAGGAACAATGAACTGCACTTTCTTATCCTGAGCTGGGTTAAACTGCCATAAATCAAAGATAGTTATCTGAGAGGCAGAGAGAACACGGGATTGAGGGGCTCATATGTGATATGAGATTCCACAAGCACTGTCCAGGCCAACAGAGATGCGCTCTTGCCCTGGGGTGATGTGAGCCCAGTTCCTCTAGTGCAGGCCCTGAAGGGACAAAGTTGGTCTTTTGGAGACGGGGCCTTTGAGCAGGTAGAGCTCTGCAGGTGAGGGTAGGCAGCCTAAAGGGCCCCCAAGGTCGCAGGCAGACCCCCCTGGGCTCTGGGCTACTCAGCCAGAAAGTTCTAGCAGCACAGCAGAGCTAAGCTGATCACTATCTGAGTGAGGAGGAAGCCAGCAGGGGTCAGGCCAGTCATTGCCCCTCCTCCAAGCTGACTCATTAGTGCTCACCATTAATCTGACAGAGCAAGTGAAACAGGTACACATGGAAGCCCACCTGCAGGAAGTCTCCACCTGCTCCCCGCTCACTTCCAACGCACAAGCCCAATTCTACTCTCTCAGTTCACCGGGAGCCAAGGAGCTGGGCCACCTACACATGGGCCCACAGATAGGGTGAGGGTTCTCTCTGTGCCTGGGGTGTGCATTTAAGGAGTCTCTCAGGCTGGCTTGTAGGTGCCTGCAAGTGGCACCAACTGAGGCCTTGTGTCCTTGGCACCTCACGTGCTGACCTCCAGCCCCCAGCCCCCATTCCTGGTCTGGCAGCTCACAGAATGACACTTAATGGCCCTGATGGCTTTGGAGTGGCTACAGGTTTGGATCTTGGCCAATGAATGTAATATTTAACCCCCTGTCTTGTGGTTAGCCTGAGTCTCAGCGTCTTGTGCCACAGTGGCCATGTGGGAACAGCTGGCTCAGCTAGCTCAGCTGTGCCAAGTGAGAGGTGGGGTCCTGATGGTTCCTCCCACAGGCCCCCAGGGACTAGAGAGTTTCTTCTCTGTGTCCGGCGGTAGCCTTCCCTTCCCATCAGCCCTAGGTGGTCCTCAGTTGCTCCTTCCCTGATGGAGATAAGAAATGAGCCTGAATGTGACCAGGTCCTGCCTTGTAGAGTCTCCTTTTCCAGTCTCACAGTTGGGAGACCAGTCTGGCCAGCTTGGGGCGGACTGATTTAATTTCCCCCCCCCAAGGTGTCAGATGTCCTTGGATTTTGGAATGCCTGTATGCAAGGCCTTCACCTTTCCTTCAGACTTGGAGGGGGCAGAAGTAAGTTTGGAGATGTAGGAGGGGGTTGGATGCTGGCCCGACCTCACTTCTGGGACCAGAGGGAGAAACAATGGATGTTCCTTGGGTTGGAGGAGAAGTGACTTGGTTAGCATGGTAGCAGGGGAGGAGGAGGCAGCCAACTCCTTGCATGTCTGTAGCCAGCAAGTGAGGGCGTGGCTCTGAGTGCCTGGGTGTCTCAGTGTTAGGAAGCTTCACCCTGAAGTCCTTGACAGGTTCCCAGTCCTCTTCCTCTTTGACTGTCCTATCACGCTCCTCCAGCACTCCCAGCGGAGCACGCGGCTATTACCAGCTGCAAGTACTGACACTTATGTCCAGAGAGCTTTAACCACTCCCCTAAGTGACCCAGCTCAGAAGTGGAGGAGTCAGCATTTGAATCCAACCCCCATGACTGTGGAGCTGGGCAGGCACAGTTCACTGCCCCCCACCCCATCTACTAAGTCTCAATCTCAAGCCCTCCCTTCACCTTGAGGCTTGATTGGCAGGCAACAAAGCACTCCTAACTTATCCTCCTTCAGCACATCGCTGAGGTCTGTTGATGTTTCTCCAGATGTTCTTTTACTCAGTCCCACCCCACTTCCAAAAGCCACAGCTACCTGTTTGCACTCCGGGCCTCCTGAGCCCTGACCTCCTTCAGCACCTCTTGCTACCCCCTCTTCGCCCTTGGCTCGGGCCTTCTGCCATCCTAGTAGTGAGGGGCGAGCACCCTTTGTGTTCCTGCCTTGCCTCTATTTCCCCTCCTCCCTCTTCCTATCAGGACTCCACACTTTGAGTTCGCCTTCATGCTCTGAGACCCAGCTCGAGTGACATGTCCGTGAATCCTTCAGACGCTGCATACTTCCCCAGAATCCCACGAGCCTCCTAGGCATGGCTCAGCCCCTATTCAGACACTGGGGCCTCTCTGTTATGTACCCCCTCTCTGTAGAGCTGGTGTCTGTCACAGCAGCCAGTTCACAGGGAGCCCTCCACAAATGCCTGCAGAACTGAGCTGTATTTCATGACTTTCTTTTCTTTTTTTTTTTTTTGGTTTTTCGAGACAGGGTTTCTCTGTGGCTTTGGAGCCTGTCCTGGAACTAGCTCTGTAGACCAGGCTGGTCTCGAACTCACAGAGATCCGCCTGCCTCTGCCTCCCGAGTGCTGGGATTAAAGGCGTGCGCCACCATCGCCCGGCTTCATGACTTTCTTATGGTCAGGCCCTGCACTGGGCTTCCACACAGCAGCCTGTATAATTCTCAGTATTGTCTTAGGACAGTAACTCTACACCCATATATATATAGATACATTCACTTGTATAAGTTAACATATATACATCAATATATGTATATACGCACATTAATATATATGTATATATACACATTAATATATATGTACATACACACATCAATATATGTATATATACACATTAATATATGTGTATATTACACACACATTAATATATATTAATATATTACAGCTATTTGAACTGAGGTTCAGAGGCTTTAAGGGCCTGCCCAAGATGATACTTCAGTGTCAGAGATTGGATATTTTTTGGATAGAAGAGTGTCTAATTTTAGGCCTTATCTTTAATGGTGAAATTTGGGCCCTCCAGCAGAGATGGGGTAGGACTTTTGGTGAACACAGCACAAAGCCTCCCTTCCCACCTGTGGTCTCTCACATTGTTGATTAGTTGGTAGCTGTGTAGGGTGGCATCTCCCAGGCTTGATTGACAGGAAAGGAAGGAAAGTATTCTGCATTCTTCCTTATCTGGTTTCCACCTCAGTGTTTCGCATGGTTCTCCAGTGCAGTCAGAGCTCAGGGAGAACTCACTGTTGGGCATGTGTACCCGGGTGCCAGGTCCTCGGTCACCTCCCCTTGGTAATATCTTCAGGGATGCCCGCTCACCCGCCTTTCCATCCCTCTGCCCTTCCAGGTGGTGTACTTCACAGCCACGTTCCCCTATGTTGTGCTGGTCATCCTCCTCATCCGGGGGGTCACACTGCCTGGAGCTGGAGCTGGTATCTGGTACTTCATCACGCCGAAGTGGGAGAAACTCACGGATGCCACGGTGGGCCCCTTACTCTGTTTCTAGCGGACTGGAAGCAGGGGCGGGAGGAACTATCAGGGATGGGCCGGGAATCCCCATGCCTACTTCAGGTCTGGGAGATCTTGGTGTGCTAAGGCGTTGATGGGCAGATCCCGTGGCTAGAGTTGTAGGGTAGGCTCTATTGAAGACAAGGTTTTTTTGATAGCCCTGGGCCACCTCATGCCACGTATCTGTTGCGAATTATAGCTTGTTGGAAATGGAACTTTGCTGGCTGGAAAAGCAGAGCACGGGCAGGTCTTCGATCTTCAAGGCCCTAGACACATTTGAATACTTCCTACATGCTGATGTGAAACCTGCACACACTTGAACTTCCTCCGTGCATCAGGTGTATTGCACACCACACTCTCAGAAATGCACACTCATACAAGCATCCCTTCCTGTGAAGGGTGATTGTGTAACTGCAGACGAATCTCCTTTGTTTTCCTAAGGTACATTAAAAACTCCTGGCAAGGACTGAGTTTGGCTGCACGTACCACAGTTTCCAGACACAGCCAGTGTACACAAGATAGTGGTTGGCGCCATTCTTGTGGTAGTTGGTTAAGAGCCAGTTTAAACCTCGGTGGTGTCATGAGGGGTGAAGGGTCTAGTCTTTCCTCTCTTCCTTCCTTAGGGACTAGACTCCCCAGAACTTCTGGTGCGCCAGCCATCATATCAACATTCCAGGTAGCACAAAGGTCTGAGAGGAGAGGTAGAGAGAAGCACACCTCCTCTTGAGGAGGAGAGACGGCAGAGACTCCACATAGTAATTTATCCTCACACAATTGGTCGGAGACTAAGTGACATGGTGATTTTTCCCCACTGAGCCTCCTGATGGAGAAGCTGGACACATGACTGCTCTTCCATGAATCGTAGCTTTGTTTCTGAGTAGACAAGGAGAGTGGGTGTTGGCGGATGTAGGCTTTGCCAGCCTCATACTTGATATCTACCTTTGCATTATTTCAAGTACATTAAAATTTTTATTAGACATTTAGTTGTATGTGGAGTGTGTGTATGTTTTACATACAAGTTTTAGGAGTCTGTTCTCTCTGCCATGTCAATCCTGGTTCTCACTTTTTGTGGCAGGTGACTTTAATTCCTAAGCCTTCTCACCCAGCCCCCTTAAGGACAATTTCAAGACGAGATTAAATTGATGAACATAGGTTCATTGTAGATGCCATATGAAGGTGGCCAGCAGAATCACCCTCTAGAGCCAGGCTCAGGAGGAAGGTGACCCCATGAAATCTGTCCACTTCGTTGCCGCTCTGCTAAGACTGGCGACCTGTGGAATCTCAGATTTTGAGTGGCAATTGTTATAAAGCATAGGACTGTCGATTGAAGCAGATTTTGTTTTGTATCCATGACTATATCTTGTTGCCATTGATTGTCGTTTTGGTGTGTGACTGTTTTTTTTCATGTGGAAGGGCATGTAAGCCCAGGCCTGCCCATAGATGGTTCCAACCCTTGCTTCGATCACACTGTGTCAGAATGTCCCAGCTAACTCCTGCCCTGGCTTCAGGCACAGGAGAGGCACAGCTTCCATCTGTGTGCTTAGGGCTCTCCTGCTGCTAATCACCTCCCATTTACTCGGGAAGGCGACACGCTGGTCTCTCTCATGACGTGACTCCTCCGCTTCTTTCCAGGTGTGGAAGGATGCCGCCACTCAGATTTTCTTCTCCCTGTCTGCTGCCTGGGGAGGGCTCATCACTCTGTCTTCTTACAACAAATTCCACAACAACTGCTACAGGTACATGTGGGCCTGACATCCAGAGGGAGAAGGCCCGCGAAGTGAGTGCAATAAAGCCTCCACAGGCCTGTGAGACAGAGCTAGAGCTATGCTAGGGCTCAGGAGGAGCCCCTGACCAAGGCCTGCTCACTGACTCTGTCATCTCAGCTGACCCCACCCACCAGGGCGCTGAGTGGAGAATACTATCTAAGGATGCACTGTGTCCCTGGAGAGGTCACTGTGGCTGCTTGTGTCCCGTGGGAGTCCATGTATCCCATCATGGAGTAGCTATGTGTGTAGTAGGGTCCCTGATCACTTGATAAATACTTTTCAAGGGGTTTCATAGAAAAGAAAGCCTGATGAAGAGGAAGGGGCAGCATGGAGCTAGGGGGCATTTAAGGATAGCATTGCCATGTGCTTCACACGCAAGGAGCAGGCAGGATGTGCCCCTCTGGACATCTGTCTTCTCATCTGCAGAACACAGAATGCAATGCTTTGTGGGTAAGAGGTGGTGCATGCAGTTGCACATAGTAGGCACCCTAGCCCCAGGATGCCGTCATAATGTGGGTGTCATCTCAATGACCCGCTGCCCTTCTATTCCTCATACTGGGCTCCTGCCTTTGAACTCTCCAAGACTGCGTCACCTCCTTTTCTACTGTGATGGCCGGGTCATCTCCTATCATGATATCACAGTTACTTTGGCCTAGTATTACAAAAATACTTGACACTGGGTAATTTATAATTGATAGAAAAGTATCACTCATATTTATAGATACTGGGAACCCCAGGGTCAAGGTGCTGGAAGATTCAGTGTCTGGTGAGGTCTCCCTCCATGCTCCAGGTGGCACCTTGTGGCAGTTGCCCAGTGGTGGGCATCAGGGCAGCACACACCTCATAGCATCTTTCATGAAGGCATCATCGTTTTTATGGGGTGGTACCATTCTTCCAAAGCCCTACCTTGTAATCTGACCACATTGGGGACTGAGCTTCATCACAGTCATTTGAGGGAGACTCAAGCATTTAGCCGCTGTGAATTAGTTCTCCTAAGCATAAGGCACTAGCGCTTTCCCTCAAAGATCCTCAGTGGGGTCATTATAATATTATAATATAATAAATATATAATATCGTTATTAAGTCTATGAGAATGTTCCACAATGTATTTTAGTCACACCCACGCCCTCCTTCCAATACACCCCCTTCCCGACCTCCCTTCACAGTGTGTCTTTTCGTGGTTAGAAGAGACTGTCTCACCGCAGACATCCTGGGCCTCTGGCTCTGGCGCCCTTTCCGCCCCCTCTTCTGTGATGGTCTCTGAAACTTGGGTATAGCGGCTGTGTTACAGAAGTATTAGCTGGGGAGTTAAAGACCAGCACCTCACAGTCGTTCCCTGCTGTTTGGACAGTTGTGGATTTCTCACATGCTCTCCATCTGCTGATGAACGCTTTTGAGGAGGTGTGAGAGCTACACTTCGTTCTGTGGAAATAAGGATGATGATTTAGGACACAGTAGAAACCATGCCGGTTTAGGAAAGTGGCATTGGAGTCTCTGGGGACATTTCAGATTGACAGAAGGACATCTGGGCTCAGGACTGACTGCTTGCTTCTTTCCTTGCATGTGCGGATGACAAGCCCATGGGTGGACCCACATGCTCATGGAGTACAGATACATGGCCACACGTTTGTCCTTCCCCATCCCTTCCTCCTCGGGAGGTTCACGTCACCACACTCTGGTCTCTTCCTTCCAGGGACACGCTGATTGTAACCTGCACCAACAGTGCCACTAGCATCTTTGCTGGGTTCGTCATCTTCTCTGTCATCGGCTTCATGGCCAACGAACGCAAAGTCAACATTGAGAATGTGGCCGACCAAGGTACAGGGCAGTTTTCACCTCGTTATGTCGGGAGCTTGGATGGATGGAGTTGGGGTACTCAAGTATCTTGACAATGACTAAGACAGGCCCTATGGGAAGCTCATGAGGGCTGACCTTAGAGCTGACCTTTCTAAGGTTTTAGGCCTGTTTCCTCCTCCTCTATTTTTTTCCCTTTTGTCTTCCTTGCTCTCTTGACCCTGCTCCAGCCCTCACTGGTCAGGGCTGTACCTGTTCGACCTGTTAGGCACAAGTAGGGGATTCATTAGGCAGCCCACAGCCCTGCTGCTGCTCCTGGTACCTGCTCTGTAGATCCTTAACGAGCTCTGGCTTGACTTCAGGGAGGCTTGTCCTTACAAAGCACTTTTCCTAATTGTTGGGTCAAGTGTGTTCTCAAGGCTTTCTGCTTAGCATGGCAGACCTGCAGTTTTCTCAGCAGTGAGTGAGCAGGTGGTGGGGGTGGGAGCGGGGCCTGAATGTTGACACTGTGCCCGAACGATGCCAACATTTCCTTAGGGTTTGGGAGTTTGCAAGAGCTCTCCTCTATCACTTACATTTCCAGGACAGCATTTATGGAGGGAGTAGTTAAGATTTTTATTAACTTTATTTCCACTCTGCCTGGTTCTACCTACAGAGGATTAGGGTATTGCAAAGTCATGGCGGCTGGGGACCGTCATTGTGGGGGTTGTCGATCATTCTGGTTGGATGTTGTCTGATCAGGCGTATTGGCTTCAGCGTGTGACAGGTACAGAGAGGCATAGCCATGAGCCCCAGGCCCCCCAGAGGTGGGAGGCTCACCTGGCAGCTGTCCTTCAAGTGTCTCCCAGTGGTTCTCAGAGCAAGCACATAGGAGAAGCCAAGCGCTAGGTCACCTTTCAGAAGGGACGGCCCGGTCTCTTCCTGTCCACCGGGGACAATTAATCATTGCTTCCTTTGTGCCAACACAGCCTGGAGGAGTTAAGGTGCCAGCGTATGCCAGGGCTGTCATCATCTCTCCCTGGAGAGAGCAGGAGCCCCAGAGAGCTTGGTTCTGTATCAGTGAGCTCTGCGGTGCTTTCTGCTGGCTGAGACTTCTCCAGCTCCCTGGGAGGCAGGGCATGCTGAGAGGGCCTGACCCTCCGGCTCTGAGCCACCCCTGGCTGTTCTATAACCTCAATTTCTTCCAGCACAGTCATTGAGGCCGATAGTTTCTGCCCCACTTTCTAGAATTTCTGAGGCTTTTTTTTTTTTTTTTTTTTTTTTTTTTTTTTTTTTTTTTT
>NW_004949174.1:821173-846347 GCF_000317375.1 Microtus ochrogaster | reverse complement strand
ACTCACAGAGATCCGCCTGCCTCTGCCTCCCGAGTGCTGGGATTAAAGGCGTGCGCCACCATCGCCCGGCTTCTGAGGCATTTTTGCCTCTCTTTCTTTCTTTCTTTCTTTCTTTCTTTCTTTCTTTCTTTCTTCCTTTCTTCCTTTCTTTCTTTATTTCTTTATTTCTTTTTTTTTTAAAAAAAACTATCTTGTTGGGAATTAGTGGAGGCACCAACAAAAAACAGTAATTGGGGACACACAGGCCACTTCAGCCAGCTGCTCTGAGCTGTCTCCTGTCCCAGCAGGCCTGGGGAGGACAGGTGCTATTAACACTCAGATACGAATTTGCAGATCTTCCTCCTGAAAAGCAGCGCAATTTCCAGCAAATCTCTCTGAAATTCCCCTTCCTGTAGTTGTTCACACCCGCCATTTTGCAGGAAGAAGATCACATCTAACGCAGGTGCAGAAACAGTGGGCGCATTCCCCAGGAGGGACCCTGAGTCCTGAGACCTGGTTCCAGATTCCTTGTGGGACTCATATATATTCTTTAAAAAAAAATTTGTTATATATTTTTATTGTTTCTTTTATTTTTTCAGATTATAAAATAATTACATAATTTCCCACTTCCCTTTCCTCCTGTATATCCCTCCTTGCTCCTTTTTAGATATATAGCCTTTTTCATTAATTGTTGTTGCATGCATGTATGTACATGTACATGTATATATGTACACACATACATATACATACATATATACATACACACATATATACATACATATATATATATATTCCTAAATATATTTTACTCAGTCTTCACAATGTTACTTGAATGTATGTTTCAGGGCAGATTGTTTGGCACTGGATAAGCAGTTGTAAAGTCTTCCCTGGGGAAGGCCGTTTCTCCTGCTTTCAGTGTTCCTTAGGTGCCTGTAGTTTTTGTGTAGGGTTGAAGCTGCATGGTCTTCCCCTGTCTTCTTTGGCATGTCTCTTGTTGTCCTCATTTGGCTCATGTTTAGGCGGTCATGTGGATGAGACTTTATGGGGGCAGCTCATACCCCTTCTTATCTGTTCTTCCTAGGTGTAGTTCCCCTTACCCGGAGGAGGCTGGCTCTGCAGGGTGTGTGGGGTCAGCTTTGCTCCAGCCTAGCTGAGCAATATCAGCATAGCCACACGCAGGACAGTAGCTGACCCAAATGCTGACCACTGTGTTCTGATCGTTAGTCAGAAACGGCACCATCATAAAGTTAACTGATGGCAATGACCACTCCCTTCTCAGGGAGGTCTGTCTGTTAAAATTGTCCACCTCCCTCCAGAGTAGTAACACCCCAGAGACAGAATGGTGTTCAAGCACCACAGTGAGTCTTCTGGTGGTAACCATTTCAGAAATGGCTTTTTGGGTCTGTTTGAGACCTGTTTCAACTCTAGTTTAATACAGACTTGTTCATGTCAGGGGCATTTGAGGGCTGGTTCTATAGTCTGTTCAATAAATGTATAGGACAGGGGGTATCTGAGGCCTTTGGGTTTTTATATTTTACATATCCTGAGGCCTTATGCAACATTAGAAACTATCTTTTTTTTTAAAGATTTATTTTTTTATTTTTAGTTGTGTATCTGTTGTTTGTATGTGGGTGGGTCTGTCAACATGAGTACAGGTACCTGCAGGGGTCAGAGGTGTTGGATCCCTTGCAGCTAGAGTTACAGAGAGTTGAGAGTAAACCCACTTGAGTGTTGGGAATTGGACTCTGGAAGACTAGTATGGTGCCGAAACTATCTTATTAGGGTTTCTATTACTGTGAAGAGACGCCATGACCGCAGCCTCTTATAAAGGAAAACATTTAATTGGAATGGTTCACTTCCAGTTCAGAGGTTTGGTTCATTACTGTTGTGGTGGGGAGCAGGCAGCATGTGGGCAGACATGATGCTGGAGTTGAGAGTCCTTTACATCCTCATCCAAAGGCAACAGGAAGTGAACTGTCTCATTGGGTGTGGCTTGAGCATATATATATGAAATCTTAAAGCCCACCTCCACAGTGACACACTTCCTCCAACGAGACCACACCTACTCCAACAAGGCCACCACCTCCTAATAGCGTGACTCCCTTTGGGGGCCATTTTCTTTCTAACTACAACAGGAACCAACAGTCCAATAAATTCCGGTTTTTAAAAGTGCTTTAATGTGGGCTGGGTCAGCAGTTAAGAACACTTGCTGCTTTTTCAGAGGACCAGAGTTCCATTCCCTGTACCTATACCGAACAGCCTACAACTGCCTATAAGACAGCCCCAGGAAAGCTGAGGCCCTCTGCAGGACACTATGGGCACCTGCCTGTCAAGAAAACTCAAGCTCTGCAGCATCCCCCTCTCTCAACCCCTGAGAACATCTCTTAGAAAACCATTGTCCCTGGCCTCTGCTTTCTGATTTCACTAGTTTTCTATACTTTTCTCCCTGTTGTTACAAAATCCCTAACAAAAGCTGCTTGAAGGAGGGAGGGTTCATCTGGCTCACACTTTGACAGGATGCATTCCCTCAGGGAGGGTAAGGTAGAGGGCAGGGACTTGCTGCATCTGGTCACATTGTCTCTGCAGGCAAGAAGCAGAGAGAGACACTCACTTGTGTTCTCTTCACTTTCTTCCCCTTTTCAGCCCAGAACCCCCACATGGACGGTGCTCCCCATGTCAGTTAGCTGACATAGGGACTTTATCGCAGACACGCCCAGTGGGTTGTTCCCTCGGTGACTTTACTTTTCATGACAAACTGATCATGAAATTATCCCATTTCATTCCAGTTGTGAGAAACAAAGTAGTCTCCAGACACTACCAGGTACCCCTCAGGGCTCAATATCAACAATTCTACCAGAAGGTGATAGTTATCTTCACCTCCAGTTCATCAAACGAAAGAACGAAGCTTCTTAGTTTTTGCATGGGAGGTAGCATGGTCTAATTAGCAGAGATGAACACAGATAACCAACAGTGGAGAAAGAACTGTAACATGTAACAGTTCAGGTCTTCAGGGACTGAAGGCCTGTGGGCTCCAGGGAGAGGAACTTTGAGCTGGGTCTGCCTGCCACCATCTCTCTTGTTCCTTCTAGGGCCAGGCATTGCATTTGTGGTTTACCCAGAAGCCTTAACCAGGCTGCCTCTCTCTCCATTCTGGGCCATCATCTTTTTCCTGATGCTTCTCACTCTTGGACTTGACACCATGGTGAGTCCCCGTCCCTCTCATGCCTGCCCCACACGCCCCTTAAAGAGTCTACCTTCCAAGATCCCAGATCCAGCCTGTGAGCAAGACTTAGGCCAGTGGGTTACATGGAGGTTCCTCCTGCGTAGTCTTGGGATGGCGAGGCACCTGTGAGTCACAGTAATTTTGGGTGTAGCTTTTTAAAGACAAGATACTGCTATGTAGCCGAGGATGGCTTTGAACTCTTTAGCCTCCCCCCCTTAGCCTCCCTCCTCAGCCTCCTGGGTGCTGAGATTGCAGGTGGGCACCACGGCACCCAGCTTAACCTCACATTCTGGTGATCATTTCACGGCGTGAAGGAACCTCTCTCTCTCCTCCATTCCCTGCTTTTGTATTTTGTGCCAAGCATTTGCCTGCATCCTCCCCTGGTTGGCCTCATTTCACCACGACAACTCCTAGAGGGTAGCATGAGAGATGATATTATGAAGTCAATTTTAGGAAAATGGCCGCGAGGCGGAAGCTGCTACAAATCATGCTGACAGGCGATCAGAGTGTAGTCACTGGGTGCAAAGAGGGTTTTCCCTCAAGTAGGAGATCAAATGGCAGAGAACTAGAGGAGAGGAATTTACATCTCATGAATACAAAACGAAGCTAAAATGTCCTGATGGATGATTGTGCATTCTCCGGGGGCTGGAGGTGGAGTTTCTGGAGCTCATACTCTGCTTGAGTTCTCCTGACTTTCTGTGTTGGCATCCAGTAAAGCCATTTAGACCACGGAAGGGATGCCACCCTCAAAATCAGACCAAACCCAAGCACGGCTTTCCCTGGTGACACCACAAAGGACTTTGGTGGGAAGTTTCTGAGGGGGACAGTTGCACTCAAATGCTTTTGTCCTGGTCCTGCTTCAGTTTGCCACCATCGAGACCATTGTGACCTCCATTTCGGATGAGTTCCCCAAGTACCTGCGCACACACAAGCCTGTGTTCACCCTGGGCTGCTGTATCTGCTTCTTCATTATGGGCTTCCCGATGATCACACAGGTGAGAGCCCTCCGTGTGTGGCCGGCTATTCTGGGGATGTATGAGGACTGTCCAGCGGTCACTCTCTGGTGAGTGCCTGCTGTGATGATGGGTCAGCTGGGAGATGTGTGATGGCCATCTGCCAACACTCCGGTGAGGGGCTGCAGCCATAGGTCTGGTGGGAAGCAGGTGGGGTGCCCCTGTGATGACTGTCATCATCCTGTAGTCTCATTTCTCAGACCTCATACCCAGAGTCAAATCACTGCTACGACCATAGCTGGCATGAGTTCAGAAATATTTCTGACCACACAGGGAAATATGTCGTCTTGGCTCCCAGTGAGTGAGGCCACTAGCATCTTCATAATTGAGACGTAGTCTTCTTGAGCCAACAAGACAGGTGTGTCCTACATAAAGGAAACAGAAATCCGGGATGTCCAGATTTATCCATCAGTCACATCTCCAAGATATTTCTTGTTATATATAAACACCAGTGTCACTCGAGTTTTCCCCCAGTCCTAGATATGTTGGCAAATTGCACAGTAACACTTGGGACATACAGTGTCCTTGCTCACTCTGTGACCTCAAACAATCCATTCCTCTGGGCCTTAGCTCTTCAATCTATAAAATATGGAGTGGAGGGAGATGGTCTCCAAGCCTTAGAGGAAGTAGGGAGACATAAAGAGCAAGGGAGAGAGAGAGAGAGACAGAGAAAGAGAGAGAGACAGACAGAGAGACAGACAGAGAGAGACAGACAGAGAGAGACAGACAGACAGACAGACACAGAGAGAGAGAGACAGACAGACAGACAGACAGACAGACAGACAGACTCCAGAGAGTGTGACGAAGGTCCAGTATATTGGTTAGGGTTCCATAAAGAAGCAGAACTGGTAGGAATCAAAGCATGGTCAAAGTCCACAATAACTTCTCACACCCGGGGAGCTAGAACCCACGAGTTGTTCAGACCATAAGATCTGTGCCTCAAGCAGTCCCAGTCTGGTGCTGAAGACCTGGGGGGTTCCTGGAGAGCCCCCCAGGTCCTCAGTTCACCTTGGGAGCCCAGAAAGGCTACTGCTGATGTGGGGGAAGGTATCATTGGCAACAAGGTAGATTAACTCCAAGGGGACAGGGATGGCCAAGCTGACAGAGGGCGAATTCTCCTTTTTCTTCCGTGACCTTTTCCATCTGGGCTGCTCCCAGAGGGTGCCACCACATTGAGGGTGAGTCTGCCCAAGTGAGTTCAGGCAGTGAGGAAAATCCCTCAATGAGGCTCCCTGCGTAGGTGATTCTAAACTAAACTCACACCCATAGCTAATGGTCACATGGGAGTCCATCAAGCCCATCTACGTGGCTAGAAGTGGCCATGGAGAGCTCACAGCAAACACGAGGCAGGTGACTGCTTCCACAGCTCCTTCAGAGGCCAGCCTTCACCTTGGAAAAATAGAAGATATTAAACCAGCCCCCCATTTAAAAAATATTTATTTATTCATTTGTTATGTATACAATATTTTATCTGTGTGTATGCCTGCAGGCCATAAGAGGGCACCAGACCTTATTACAGATGGTTGTGAGCCACCATGTGGTTGCTGGGAATTGAACTCAGGACCTTTGGAAGAGCAGGCAATACTCTTAACTGCTGAGCCATCTCTCCAGCCCCTTAAACCAGCCTTTTTTTGTGCTTGCCTTATGTATCACCTTGGAGGCCATCGAGGGATGTCTCTGTTAACCTGGCCAGGTCTCCACTTTACACACCTAGCTGAGGTGTAGGTTTCTGCTGTGGTGTACGGAGGACTTCTGACTCCTATCTGCCTGCTAACCTCAAGGGGGAGAAGATGGTGGGGAGATGGAGCCTGGCCCCAGGGTCCTATTTGATGGTGGCTGTTTCTCTCTTTCCCTAGGGTGGGATCTACATGTTCCAGCTCGTGGATACCTATGCTGCCTCCTACGCCCTTGTCATCATTGCCATATTTGAGCTTGTTGGCATCTCCTATGTGTATGGTAAGTGAACACTCTGCTGCCGAGGAAGAACCGGAGTGCGTGGAAGGCCTTCCTGGCAAGCACGTTCACCGTAGTTAAAGGATTTCAATGCCGCTATTTCTGAGCTTGCCTCGGGATCACGGTGGTGAAACTGAATGAGAAGCCAAAGGCGGTGAATCTTAGAATTGTGTGGTAGAAATTGTAGCCCCTGGCCCCGGCTACGGTCTGGCACAGTTAATGCCTGTGGCCAGTGACCAGATAAGGAGGGAGGGCTTCTTTGCTGGTGTGCCATTATCCTTGGTCTTGGCAGAGTCAGGGCCCATGTGCTTGAGTTGAAGGGTGGCTCTCCACAGCCCCAGGGTACCAAAGGCCACCTGATCACAGAAACTTCTGATTTCTATAAGCACCTGAGGGAACTTGCCACATAGTATCTAAGTACCACATTTTCTCAGCAAGGAAACTTCCAGTTCCCTAAGGTTTACTCTTGCTACCATCACCATGGCAACCTGCATCCCATCCACCGGAAAGCTGTTATCAAGGACAGAAGGAGGGCAGCCACCAGATGCCACCTCTGCCCTTTGTGCGAAAGTGTTTGTCCTGGAGGTCACCCCAGGGAACATCCTTGTCACTCTGCAGAGTTCGGTTCAGGCATTGCTGACTCCCTTGTGCCTAGACATCTTAGAATGGTCACTGGATGAGGCCAAATAGCAAGTATCAGGAAGATAAAACTTTGGGGGTTCAATGATCTAATCATATCGCCATCCCCTAAAGAGAGCAACTTTTCTTAAATGAAAAATAAGTAAAATGAATTGCTTGGGATAGAGGCTGCAGGCACCCCAGACTATCTTATGGGGGGGAGTCCAGAGGTAACATGTTCTCCGAATGGGGGAAAACACCCCCAACTTCTGTGTGTCCTCTGGACAAGTGTCTTGATTCAAAAGTGATTGTTAGTCTCTCATGACAGCTATGCCACTGTTTCTGGGTTGCCAGGTAATCGCATTAAAATAAAAGAGAAACAGAGTAGAGAATCAGGAGAGAAAATGGAAATCTTTTTTTTGTAAAATCCAGGCACCCTAGAAACAGAAAGAGGCTGCAATCCTTAATTTAAAAAAATTAAATCACATGT
Organism: Microtus ochrogaster; assembly: GCF_000317375.1. Classification (NCBI taxonomy): domain Eukaryota; kingdom Metazoa; phylum Chordata; class Mammalia; order Rodentia; family Cricetidae; genus Microtus; species Microtus ochrogaster. The sequence goes on along the minus strand of NW_004949174.1, from coordinate 839,071 downwards.
ATTGGATATGTGTGTCTGAGTGTGGGTTTATGTAGTGTAGTGTCTGTGAAGGTCAGAAGAACCCCAGGTCTCCAGAACTGGGGTTCCAGGCAGCTGTGAGTCACCTGCTCTGGGTGCTGGAAGTTGAACTCCAGTTCTCCATAAAAACTGTATGTGTAACCGTGCAGCGGTGGTGCACACCTTTAATCCCAGCACTCGGGAGGCAAAGACAGGCGGATCGCTGTGATTTTGAGGCCAGCCTGGATTAACAAGAGCTAGTTCCAGGCCAGGCTCCAAAGCTTCAGAGAAAGCCTGTCTCGAAAAACCAAAACCAAACCAAACAACAACAGAAAAAACTGTAAGAGCCCACCTTCTGGTTCTAGAATTACTTTTGGATGGGAGCTGAAAAGGAGTTTTTAAGACTAGAGATCATCTCACTGACAAGAGGAGCCTGCTTCCTTTGTAGCCTATGCACAACCAGGCCCACGTGCAGGGAGTTACCCCTTCCTCTATTTCTCCACTGCTAAGGGCCACGAAAGGCCCATTCGCAAAGTGCTTTCTGGTAAAACAGGCTGGTTCAGCGAGGTCTGAAAGCAATTAAACCAGATTTTAACGCGTCTAATTTTAGAAGTTAAATTGTCTCCTCCCAGGCCCAAGCAAACCCACTAGTACCTGTCTTGGCTGTGAAGGAAGAGGTAAAGTGCAATTGCTTCAATCCTTGGGCTCTTCTGATTTCCTTGGGGACAGGAAATCCTTTGGTCCCTAAGGAACGGTATGGGGCACCCTTCAGAATCAGATAGAGCCTGTGATAGACCCAGGCTGGACTTAGAATTGGATCTGATGGATATTTGAGAAGTAAAGCTTGGGGCTGGAGAGACGGCTCAGTGGTTAGGAGCACTGGATGCTCTTCCAGAGGATCCAGGGTCAGTTCCCAGCTCTGCATACAGCACACAACTGTCTATAACTCCAGTCTCAGAGGATCCAATGCCTTCTTCTGGCCTCTGTTGTCACCAGGCATGCACATGGTACATATACGCATGAAAGCAAAAAACTCAAACACAACACATGAAAATAAAATAAAAGTGTGTGTGTGTGTGTGTGTGTGTGTGTGTGTGTATAAATTTGGGGACTTGAGAGATGACCAGAGTTTGGTTCCCAGCACTCATAATTGTCTAAAACTCCAATTTCAGGGTATCTGGTGCCCTCTGCTGTCCTTTGTGGGTACTGTACTCACATGCATGTACACATGCATGTGCACGCATGCTCATAATTAAAAATATAGGAAATCTAACAAAAAGTAAATTTCAATCTCTTCCCCCATCCTTCCCTCTTCCCCTCCCTCCCTCCCTCCCTCCCTGTCTCATCATAGAAGCACAGTGGGGAGTTGGGCAGGATGACCAGGAAAAGAGAGGGTGAAGGGCAGCTGTGAGCAAGCCACTGCAATGTATACACAACAGAGTATCATAGCAGAGTCATTATTCTGATTGCTAACTAAAAACAAAATAGGAAGAAGTAAATCCAGGGAGAAAGGGTTAGTTATTAGCGATGGGAAGAGAACCCGCACAAACGCATGAACTGCATCCCCCGAGAACAGTGTGTTCTTTCTAAGATGACAAGGCCCCAGTTCTGTGACCTGGCATGAGAGGGCTGAGCGCAGATCTGGGGAGAACAGAAATGAACCTGGTTGATTTTGTGCGCGACTGCAGAGCTGAGGGAGCAAGGGCGTGATCAGAGGCTTTCAGTTCACTTTAAGGGTCTCTATATTATAGAGGAGGCATTCAGACATTTGCTCTATGATGGGGACGATTTTGGATTTATTATGGGATCAAGTAGCCGGCTGAAATTCTCCCGTTAGTATGCTGCAGAGGCCAGGCTCCACAGACAGGGTAAGACCGTAAGACGGTTGAGGAGGTCAGCCCTAAGCCGAGCTTCCCGACTGTGAGCTCTTTGACTGTTCAGAGAGAAAAGAGAGTGTGAGAGACCAGGGAAACCAGGAAAACAACCCCGTAGAGATGAAAGAAATGAATGTGGCGACTGAGAGAAGGTTCAGCTGAGTTCAACCGAGGTGGAAACCTTTCAGGAGAGGGTTTAGCTTTCAGAAACGGGCATTCATGCTGCCCAGACTAGAATGACTGGGGTTGCCCACAGCTTCACTCGAACAAGAGACACAATTTGTGCGCCCTCACCCAAAATGAAAATGTGGAATCTCTCATTGAAGTTTGGTACAGAGTTTCGAGCTGGTGGGCGGAGAGCATTGTACCAGGTTCAGGGTCCCCCTGAGCGTAGGGTCCTGTTCGCCTGGCCAACCTTGGTCATGGGGTTCAAATGACACTGCCTATATATATGTGTGCAATGCAATGATTGCATCAAACTAGCTAACACAATTATTACCTTAGATACCCTCAGTGTTTATTCTAACAGAAACACCATACCCTTGACCAGTATGGCCCTATGTGTACTCCTCAGCCTCTGAAAGCTACCATTCTGTTCTCTGTATCCAAGGCTATGTCTGCTTGCTTGTTTTAGATGCCACATATAAGGGAGATTGTGTGGCATCTGGCTTTATCTGGCTGACTTTACAGAACATAATGTCCCTCAGGTTCCTTGATGTGGTTGATTATGATTTTTATTGTGTGTGTGTGTCTGTGTGTAAATGCATGTGTGATGAGGTGTGTGCATATGCATATGTGTGCATGGATATTTTGTGTGCGCGTATGAGCTAATGTGCATGTATATGGATGTGAGCTTCTCTTCACTCGCCTTTGACAGGTAGGTGAGTTCCTGTCATGACTTGGTGACCGTGAATAGTGCCACAGTGAGCTGCGATCAGACATCTTCAGCACACTCTCCTGCATCCGCTGGCTGTCTCCTCACTGTGGGAATGAATACTGGTCCCCTGTTAACCTCTGCTTCGAACTTTTTGAGGAATCTCTAGATTTCGCGTGATGGTTCTGTCCCCAGCACATCAGGACTCCCCTCTCTCTATGAGGAACACATCTTGAATACACCAGGGCGGGGTTTTAGACATTCCCGGTACAGAGATGTGCGTTCAGGAAGCTATCAGGCCCCCCCTTTCCATATTGACCCCCCCAGTTCTGAGGGTTCTTAGGATACAGTGCCTTTCCTTCCAAGCCGAGTTTCAATCCCACTCCTAAACTAAGAGGTTACCAGAAGAGTGGCAGTGTCGGACTGGATGAAGAACCGCCTCCTTTGCATTTTACTCTAGTGAAGTTGGGGGGTGGCCAAGATCACAGTCATTCCGTTCCAGCTGCGTGCGATGGACGCTAGGAGTGCGCACTGGTTTCACCTGTAATCATGATCGGACACCAAGCTGAGCTGTCCGGACGCGATGGAAATGCTCTTGAGAGGCGCGAGCCACACACCCAGCCCACAGAAACTCTTACTAAGTACCAGGCCTTTCATATTACAGCATCTTGGTTTTCCAAAATCTCTTTCTGCCAGTCTTGTCAACAAGCACACCAAGCCATTCCCACAGCAGCCATATGCATGTAAGGACCACTGTCAACACTCCAGGAACTAAGCCTTGGGGATGCTGCCATGACATCTCTGAGCCTCACTGGAGAGAGGGTTTAGTATCTGTTTCAGTATTCAGTTAGCCCCAGGGTCCCTGGAAGTGAGACATCTGTCCCATAGTTTCCCGTGCAGTAGGAAACTTCAGTTGGGTTCTTCCTTAGCCAAGGTTCTTGAGTGAGGGGCCCTGGTGTCTGCCTCTCCCTGCCCCTGCCCACTGCACCTCACAGATGGCCTCTGTTGTCTCTTTGCAGGCTTGCAGAGGTTCTGTGAAGACATTGAGATGATGATTGGATTCCAGCCCAACATCTTCTGGAAAGTCTGCTGGGCATTCGTCACCCCAACCATTTTAACTGTAAGGGCTGAGAGCCTTCTCTCAGAGACACTGCCATGTGTGTATGCCAGTGTTCTGCCTTTGAATGCATGTGCCTCCCGTGAGCCTGGGGAGCTGGTGGGATGGGTACTGCCCTCGTCTTCTGCGGGGAGGGGGGAGGGGATGAACTGACATTCAGAAAGATGAAGCGACTTACCTGCAGGTACCCAGCTGGTGAGGAGCACAGCTGGGACTGCGTGATAGGCATTAGCACATCTGTATAGAATGCTTACCGTATATCCATCTGTCTTGTGTGCTAGCAGACGGCACTCCACAGCCATGCAAATGCAAACCATACATCTCCCTCGGTTCCGATTCTGTTCGAGGTGATTTGTGTGTAGAGTGTGTGCCCCCCCTCCCCCCTCCGCTTACAGAACTGCCAGGCTGTCTTGCGGAAGGGGAATGGCCTATTTCCTTTCCAGTTGTCCTGATAAGATGTCCTAACAACTCAGAGGACGAGAAAATTCATTTCCACGTATAGGTTGTAACAAATCATAATGTGTAGTTGGAAAGTTTTCTCTGTCTCCCTCCGGGGTCCACTGAACCGGTTTCTCTCCTGCCCGCCAGTCCCCGCAACTGCTTATAGAATAATTAATCACTGGTGCACGCTGTTAATCCCAGCACTCGGGAGGCAGAGACAGGCAAATCTCTGTGAGTTTGAGGCCAGCCTGGTCTACAGAGAGAGTTCCAGGACAGGCTCCAAAGCTACAGAGAAACCCTGTTTCAAAAAATGAAAAACAACAACAATGAAAATACAAACAAAAAAAAATAAGAAAAGAAAAATAATAATCAGTCACTCAGAGACTAATATTAACAAAATTGCTTATCTAATGGCTTAGGCTATTACTGACTAGATCTCACTTGTAAATTAACCCATTTCTAAAAATCTGTATGTCGCCAAGTAGCATTACTTTAAATGTTCTGTCCTATTCAATGGGTGGCTGGCTGGCATCTCTCTTGACCCTGTCTTCTTTCTCTCTCTGTTTCTGCTTGGATTTCCTGCCTAAGTTACATTCTATTCTGCCATAGGCCAAAGCAAGTTCTTTATTAACCAATGGGAGGAATACATATTCATAGCATACAGAAGGAATCCCACATCAATAATAAGGATGTCACAGTGGCAGGAGCCTGAAGCAGCTAGCTCCACCCACAGTCAATAGCAGAGAGATGTGAAGGTACCCAGGGTTGTTGATGCCCAGCTAGCTCTCCACTTTCCAGGAAAGAATTTATTCTGCTATTTCCTTACATGTGTGCATATGTGTGTGTCTGTGTGCATGTATGTGCAGGTGCATGTGGGTACCTGCAGATTCCAGAAGATGGCATTGGATCCCCTGGAGCTGGAGTTACACATGGCTGTGAGCCATCTCTCCAGCCCCTGATTTCTATACTATGAGATCCCCATGCCTAAGGAATGATGCCATCCACAGTAATTGTATGACCCCACACCTGTTAGCATAAGCACGACAATACCCACAGGGCCACCCGATCTAGACAGTCCTTCATTGAGACTCCCTTCCAGATGACTCTAGGGTGTGTCAAGTTGGCAAGCAAAACTAAATATCACTGCTGGGTAGTGTGGGTGCCCTTCCTGAGGCAGGCCGATCTCTGTGGTCTACAGAGTGAGTTCCAGGATAGCCAGAGCTGTTACAGAGAGAAACCCTGTCTCAGAGAAACCACCACCACCACCACCACCACCACCACCACCACCACCACCACCACCAAAATATCACAAGGAAACTGAAGCCTGGAGTTACGTAATTGACCTAACATTCAATATACAAAAGTTGGCTACAGTCTAGTTTCAAACTCACATATTCTGGCTCCTAACCACAACACTACGTGTCTGCTCTACAATTAATGTCATTTCAATCAGGGTTTAACTGTTGATTTTATTGCTTTGAGAGTCATTTTGTCATCTTCAAGTGTGAGGATGGTGTTTTGACATGACCTGACATCCACCTTTCTAACATGATCTGTACAGGGACTTAGACTCGCACTTTGTCAACCCCATTGTTGTGCCAGAAGCTGTCAGTGTGGCCCTTGCTCTCTTCACCAAGTAAATTATCTAGCAGAGATTTTGCCTTTCCTATTCCCTGAAGCTTATCTTTTTCTCCCTCTGGTTTTTGGGAGTCCTTTTTGGGCAAGCCTGAAGGAAGTTGTTTGTAATTTCTATTTCTCCCAGTAGGTGGCGCTAGAAACCACATAACGAGCCCACTTTTCCCTACCAGACACCAGCTTTGCTTAAGATGCAGGCTGGTTAAAAGCAGGTGCAATGAAAATACATGTTTTCTTCATCTGTTTGCCTTTTTCCCCCGTCTCAGAGTGTGTTTTAATCAAACCATATCTTTCTAAAACACCAGAGATTTAGATAGAAAATCCATTCCGCTGTCCTCATTTTCTGCACTGACATCAATAGCTTACTCACATCCGTACTGTGGTTTGAAGGTCCCCCCAGAGTTGGGGCGTGACAACTGGGAAGTCTTAAAGACAGGTACTCAGAGCTGGATTAGCTTGTGGGTATGAGGATGAGGGTGCTACCATTGTCTGCAGAGGCTGCCATAGTGCATCCTGTCCCTGCTGACCTTTGACTCCCTCACCCCCACTCCTCATGCTTTATTATCAGCTAAGTCAATGTTAGAATTTGTTCTAGATCCTGCCCTCCTTTCTCTCCAGTCCTTGAAGACTGTTAGAATGTGTGCATGTTCTGTGGAAATACTGCACGGCCCTCCTCCTGCTGCTACTGTGTGGAGGTGTGTTTGAGGCAGGCCCTTCACCAGCCTAGTCATTGAAGTTTGCACCCATGCTGTCTCTCCCTGTACAGATGCGTTCACAGAGGCTCAGAGACGGTGAGGAATCGCTCGAGGCCACACGGCCACAGAGTCACATGGCCTCTGCCTCTGACACTCTAGCTTCTTATCCTCCGGTGGAACATGGCTAGTTTGGGTTAAAATAGTCAAGTCTTCACAACCCAGAGAGAAGGAATTCCAGGAGGTTGATTTTTTTTTTTTTTTAATTTTCATTCTTGGGAAAACTCCTCTCAGCTCTGCTGGGCTTCGCGTGATTTCATGTCAGAAGCTGAGGAGATGCCCTGGCACTGTCTTGAGGTAGATTTGCTGTGCTGTTTGGGGTAGATGTGGTCAGCTCCATCCTCACCAACCAGGGTCTCCTGGGTCTGTATTGGTAGCTGTCAGTCAAAGGCAGGGGTGGGCGTGACTCAGTGGCTAGATTCCTGCTCCCCCGTGTGCCGAAGCCCACCCAAGGGCAGCCCTTTCACCAAAGCTGACTTGGCAGAGGGAAATTTATGGCAAGCAACTGGCTTGTGCCTAAAAGTTTGATGTGATATTTGCACAAGTGGGAATGGGCGTCAAAGGTCTCAGCCCCGCCTAGGCTTTGCCCTTTGCCTTCGGTGGCATAGATGTCTTTAAGGTCTTGGACTAGGGTAAGATCATGGTTTTAAATTAGTTCAGGGCCTCTGAAATAAAATCCATCATTCTTCTATGTGCTGTTGCGGATTTATGGAGCCATAAATATCCTCATGCAATTAACATATGCATAGTCTGATCACGTTCCTGACTAAGACACACACACAAGCAGATGCCTTGCTATTTATATAGTAAACGGAACAGAGCAGCAAGCCATAGTGATACTGGGCCACACTTCCAACAGACTGGCTAATAAAGCTTATGACTCCAGGGGCAAGTGTTTGAGAGGTGGGCTAATGTAGACCTCATTCTCCATGGAAGCCCTGTATTCAGGCTCACATTGCTTTGAGTCAACATATGAATCACTGTTGCATTGGAAGAATCACGCGCCCCAGAGCCCGGGTGTTGGCCAGTGGTGTGGATGCCTTGTGCTTGTGTAGAGTTCCACACTTCTCCAAAACGCTCCCAGCTGTTATTTTCACTAGCGTGATTCCCTCCAATCACTCTGTGACTCCGAAGCTCAAGGTAGGAAGAGAGAGGCAGAGCCGGGGAAAGGACACTTGTGGCCAATCCTAGGCTAATGCTGCCACAGGCAGGAAGGACATACTGAACCACATTGTCTTGGGAGATGGAGTCCACAGGTTGGGCTGGGGCTGTCTGAAGCCTGGCTTTCTGTAAAGGTGCCTCTGTCTTCGGCACATGCCTTCCCGCGACCCTATCCTGCTACCCAGCCAAGCCCCTGGATGGATCTCAGATGGAGTGATAGCAGATAATTGGCAGAAGCCAAAAAAAAACATGGACTTTTAAAAAATGAGGAAGGGCTCTGGAGTTAACTCCAGCCTCCTGACCCCAGCACTGTGTGAAGGGTGTGAAACAAGCCCGTTTTGTTGCTGGGATGTCTGAGAGGCCCCTCAGCTCATTAGCAGCAGAGCGTGGTCTCTGGACTCACTGGTGATGATGCTGCTCATCTTGAGTCAGTGAAGGGGGGTTGTGCATTTTTTTCTCTCTGCCGTGGTTTATTATAGGACCATGCATCCAGATCAGTCACCTCGGAGGGATCGTTTTGGGTCTCACACAGTCAACTTTAAAGGCAGCTCTTCTGTGTGGGTCATTCCTCTTTCTAGGAGGAAGCCAAGTGGATTCAATTAAAATGGTTGAAAGATATGAATTTAACACACCTTTCCCCCATGATAAAAAAGGCTTGATTATCAATGTTAGTTCAGACAATCTCTTCAGAACTCTCAGCATCCCCTTTCCTACCCATCCCAAGAGTCACTGTGCTCTTGGTGTGGTGTCTCCATGTGTAGACACATGTGCATACCCTGCTGACTTCCTATGGGATGGCAAACACAGGAGCAGGAGCTGAGTGTACGTAGGCCACCTTCATCTCCTTGGGATTTACTTTCTTCAACTAGAAAATCCCTTTTCAGATGGACAAGAGTATGCATATGATGACGTAAGGGAAACGAAAACATGGAACAAGTGCTTGTTGAGTGAATGAATGACCCAGCCTTCATCACCCTAACATACCTCTCTCTTCTTCTCCCCTAGTTTATCCTGTGCTTCAGCTTCTACCAGTGGGAGCCCATGACCTACGGCTCTTACCGCTACCCTAACTGGTCCATGGTGCTCGGATGGCTGATGCTTGCCTGCTCCGTCATCTGGATCCCGATTATGTTTGTGATAAAAATGTATCTGGCTCCTGGCAGATTTATCGAGGTAATTCCACTGGCTCCATTTCCCTTGCTAGCCTCTCCCATGGGAGAGATCCTAAAAGCTCTATGCATTAAAAACAAAAAATTCAGTAAACGTATTCAAGACAGGTACTGGGTGAGTAAGTGATTACAGTTGCCACCGATTCTATTACGCCCATTTCTATTATGTATTATTCCTGTACCGGAGGAGCCCAGCCAATCATCAGGCTGAGCTGTTATTGTGCTATTCCTCAGCGTGCTGGCAGTCCTGGATGGATGATCCCAACGTGTCCTCTTTCCTAGAGCTTCTGTCCCCTCCTCCTCGGGCTGCTATTTACATCTTGGAGTTGGTTTTTTTTAACCACACAGAGAGTTTCCCCTTTCCTAGTGTTCCTCTACAACCAAGCCTCCTTTCTTCCAAGTGTTTATTGCCATTAAACTTAAACTCACCACCCCCCCTATTGTTCCTGGGTTAAGAAGAGCCAAGCTGGTTAAAAATACAATGACATCCCAGGGCGCGGCTGGAATGAGCGGAGGCTGGCTTTTCTTTTTCTTTTTTCTTTTTTTTTTTTGATTTTTCGAGACAGGGTTTCTCTGTAGCTTTTGGTTCCTGTCCTGGCACTAGCTCTTTCTAGACCAGGCTGGCCTCGAACTCACAGAGATCCGACTGCCTCTGCCTCCCGAGTGCTGGGATTAAAGGCGTGCGCCTCCACCGCCCAGCAGAGGCTGGCTTTTCTTTACCAAGTGTCCTAGCTAGGTTTCTGTTGCTCCAATAAAACCATGACCAAAAGCATCTTGGGGAGGCAAGGACTTACTTCATCTCAGTATTCCCAGGTCACAGTCCCAGGGCAGGAGATCAAGGCAGGAACCTAGAGGTAGGAGCAGAAGCAGAGGCCACGAAGGAGTGCAACTTACTGACTTGCTCCTTGTGGCTTGCTCAGTTTGTTTTCTTAGATCCCCCAGGGCAATCAGCCCCGGGTGGCACTGCTCCAATTGACTGGGCCCTCCCACATCAATCATTAATCAAGTCTTGCATACAGACTGATCTAATGGAGAAAATCCTTCAGTTGGCACTCCCTCTTTCTAGATGTCTGTAGCTGTGATGGGCTAACTAGTACATCAGCCCATCCCTATCTGAACCCATTTTACTCTTGTCCTAAAAATAACCCCTGCCTTTTTCATGGAGTGGATGGGACAGCTATTTACTTCAGCTGCCACTGAAGAACCACCCAGCGCTGGTTACTTATGAGAACTCACTTGTTCAAGCATACCCGTAATTCTAGCCCGTGAGAAGTAGAAGCTGGAGGACCATGAGTTCAAGGCCATCCTTAGCTGTATAATGAACTTTAGACTAGCCTAGGCTATCTGAGACCCTGTCTCAAAGAAAAAAGGTCTCTTACCTAGGTGGGCTGAGGATGAATGAACCCTGCCTCCATCCCAAAGGTGTTTGGCCCATATCAGTGCTGGATCAGGGTCTGATCCAGAGGCACCTGAGAGCTTGTCATAAATGCACAGTCAGGTTCTCATGACTATACAGAGTTCAGATCTCAGGGAAATGCAACCTTGGCTTCATTTTCCAGTGATTCAGACGCATGCTCAAGTTTGCATGGATCTAGACCAGTGTTTCTTAACCCCCCCTCCCCCAGGGCTGTGACCCCTTATTGAAGTTCCTCATGTTGTGGTGACTCCCAACCATAAAATTATTTCCATTGTTAGTTCATAACTGTAATTTTGCTAATATTATGAATCATTATGTAAACAGTTTTGGAGCTAGAGGTTTGCCAAAGGGGTTGCAACTCACAGGTTGAGAACTGCTGATCTAGAGCAATACAAAGAAATACCTGTTCACTGGGGTAGAGAGGGCTGCGTGGGTTCTCCTCTCGGCCAGCAAGATTCATATAAGAGGCTGGAGGGAGAAGCAGGATGGGGGTGAGCCGCTGGTCGGCACACAACACAAGTAGTCACTTGAGCTGGGCCAGCGAGTAGCCATTGCTTTCACTCACCCCTGTATGAAGATGAGCCCTCATATTGAAATGGTATTTTGGTTTACATCCCCAGAATATTTTGTTCATTATCCTCTGGTGTAAATCAGCTTGGTCTCAACCACTCCCAGGATGCCAGCTTCCAGCCAGAGGATCCAGGGATCTCTTTCCCCTAACAACCTCCTGTAACCTCTGCTGCTGTTGTTGCAGCCTGGAATTCTCTAGATTAATGAGTTGGCTGTGCAAATTTATTATGGTTAATTTGGGACACAAAGGTTGCAAGCTGATGATTAAGGGGAGATTAAACTAACAGCTATGAGAGCCAGATTCTCTTTAATCGGTAATAAACATATAATTATTCCCTCTTATATAGTAAGAAATAAGTTTTTTCTTTTTCTAGATGCTTCTGTCAGAGTTTATTTTCTATAAAAACTTCTGTTGAAGGACTAGAGACACCCCTATTATTTTAAAGCTTACCTATATGAACCTGCACTGCTGAACCAAGTCGAAAACATATATTTTTACCAACAGATAATTAAAATCTTTGTTCATGCTTGGTCATGTATCTTCAGGGCTGGCTTTTTTCCTTTGCCATTTATATACTTTGGGGAAATATGCTAAAAGAAATCCAATTATTTTGTTGTAGCAACCACCGTTGAGACCACTGAACAAATGTAATTGAGCCCATGACTTTTGCTGTGGGGGAGCAGAAGTAGAAACTTGGGGGTTCTCTTCATTTGTGGGGAGAGACATATAACTAAATCTGGGCCCATTGTCCTCTACCAAACTTGTGTAAGGTAACCATGGAGCGATCATAATGTTGCTTTCAGGGTGATGTAAGTAATTTCAAGTGAACAAAACTGAGTCTTGATTTTTCTATCACTGGCCTGGTTAAGGAATGTGGGCTCGTCTCCCTGATGTCTCCCTTTCTGCAGGAACTTCTTGGCTCCAGTGAGGGAGAGATCTGGAGCAGTGGTTTCTCGCCTTTTAGAGATGGCTAGGTGCACCATAGTGGAGGAAGGTGCAGTCCTATTGTAACTATGTGTGTCTTTGGCTTTTTTTTTTTTTCCACAGAGGCTGAAGTTGGTTTGCTCGCCACAGCCAGACTGGGGCCCCTTCTTAGCTCAGCACCGCGGGGAGCGTTACAAGAATATGATCGACCCCCTGGGAACCTCGTCCCTGGGACTCAAACTGCCCGTGAAGGATTTGGAACTGGGCACCCAGTGCTAGTCCAGGAGTGTGGACGGTCCGGTGTTACTCCTGGTTGTCCTCTGCCTCCCTCACACTTTCCCCAGCTTTATTCCCAGTTTTCTTCTTTCTCCCCGTCCCTCGCTTCACAGCCGTGCATGAGAGTGTCCCATAGAAAAGTAGGACATAGTGTCTGTCGCATGCTGTAGTGAGAGTCACATGGACCACTGGAAGCGCGGTCTGCCTGGGTCTGTGCTATCCGTGTCAGGGAGGATTGCTCCCCCATCAGGTGCTCCATTCATCCTGCAGGGGTGGGTAGACCAGGTGGGCGCTGGCAGGTGCGTGGTTTGGCAGTAGAGAAATTCTGATGTGTGTTCACATTGCTGGAAGGAGTAGGGCATGAGGAGAATGCAGACTTTCAGGACTGTTGGCTTGCCCTCGACACCGTCCAGCAGAGCTGGGCAATGTCACGATCTCATTCAAAAGCCGGAAGTTCAGGTCACGTGCTTTAGGGTGGATGGCAGTGCCAGAGACAGCTGTAGATGCAGACAAGGCTGGTAGGTGGATTTGGGCACTGCTGGGTGATTTGACGTGCATATCCGTTTCTTTTGTTGACCGAATATACCATGCAGTTAGATGTTTCATCTCTCTACACTGTAGATCTGGAGGGACTTTTCATTCTCTTCCCTCAGTCTGCCTGTTGTCCTCCTCCCCCTCCTCCTCTCCCTCCTCCTCCTTTTCCTTCTTTGTAATAACCACATCTGGGAGTTAATTCTTTGGGTCTTTCCTTTCACCCTCTGCACAAGAAGCCATGCTCTGATTTGCATGTCGACTTTTGTACCGACTGCTGTCCCGTTTGCCACGATGTCTTCTGCACCATGGCTCCGTGTCAAATGCTGTCTCTTTGCCTCCGAATCTCTTTCTATAAGCGGTATAACCTCTGGGAAAATGAGACTTAACCCGGTTCTGTCTGTATATTACCTATATATGGGGCACGAACTCTTAAAAGATACTTTCTCAATTTTTACTCCTTTCCAAGTAACAGTAAATGCCAGCTGTGGCCATAGAGAAGTCAGAGACATCAAGAGATTGGTAGAAAGCGATTCTATTACTACTCTTCCCTGGGGCTGTACATCTTCTGAAAATCCCTTTATTTTCAGAATTTCTTGATCAAGACAGCTTAGCCAGGTACTGAGTAAGCCAACTAAGACCATCGCTCTTGAGCCTGCATCCAGCCAGTTCAGTTTCTGGAACTCCCTATCCACCGCATCATTGTCATTCTCCAGTGACAATGAGCGCCCATCTGCAGAGCCTGGCCAGGCCGTACCCTCCATCGCAGCGTCTCTCAAGCAGGCACATAGGAAACTCTTAAACTGTGGCGTGTGCTCCTGCACTATGTACATGTAGCATGTAGTGGTGCTTTCTGTCCTTATAAATACCTTAGGAATCACCACAGAGATGGCAAGTTTAGAGCAGCATAGTCTGGGCTCTTTTTATATTTTCCTCTTATGGTATTAATATCTCAACCTAAAATCATCTCCTCCAGGGGAGACTGGTTCAATCGTTTTCTTATTAGTTTGTCTTCATCTAACAGGGTCTCAGGCAAAGTTTTCAGTTCAGATCTTGCTGATTGATGTGACATTTTCCTCCCGCACAACGGCGATGATACCCCAACAGCAGGTTATAATGGATCCCTTTAAAAAGATGACTCAATTTGTGTAAAGTGTCCGAAGCCATCGTTCTGGACTTTCTCTTTCCTAGGGCAAGCGCTCATGCCACCTGCCGACAACGATGGGTACTTGGGTTTCCCAGTGTAGCCATGACAGGATTTAGAAAAGAGACCATGATGGGCTTTGAACTTCTGGCTTTCATGCCTTTGCTAGCAGGGTTTGCTCTCCCTCTTCCATTTTCTCTTTTCTCCCAATTTCCCAAAAGTAGGTCTTGCTAGACTGTCACAGAGATGAAGCCTCAGGCTTGCCCTATTTTAGGCAGACGAGCTGTGGGCTCAGTTGTCTCCTATCTGCTGTCATTATGTTTCCCCCAGAAAGCCATACTGATGAGTGGCCCCATTCCTGCCCCAGAATCGCAGGGTGCTACCAACACTTTGGTGGTGTGTGTGAGTAGGGAGGTCGGTCTGGAAACTCCACACAACCCCACCAGTTTTCAGATTAAGAAAAGCACAGACGAATTTGTGCTTGTGTTGGGATGAATGGCTTCTAGCTTCTGGTTTTCCTCTGGGCTGCGATTGGGATTGGTGCTGGATGCCAACCCAATTGCTGCTAATTTTTGCCTCTGTGATTAAAAGGCGGGAGTGGGGGAGGCCGTGGGCACTGCCAGATGTGAACTGAGTGTTGACTTCCTGGAGACCTCATCGGTTGGGACAACTGTACCAGGGGCAGCTACAGCTATGTCTAGTAGGGTATATCGAGGAAACACCTAGAAGCTGCCCCTGTGTACTTGTCCATTTTGTTGTTGCTTCATTTTTCTTTCCCTAGTTTTATGTAAAAACTGCTTAGAAGGACAAAGTAAGACAAAGATTCCTGCTTACCTGGACATAGCTGCCCTTGAAGTTTAGGCTTGTCCACATTGATTGCCCTGCTCGACTTCATGGAACTCCCTGGCAGGAGGAGTGGTGTCTGAGTGGCCTCTATTCCTGCTGTACGTCAATGGCCTGCCTCCTGAGGACCTGGTCAGGATACTGAGAGCTGATATGTACCCAACTCGATGGATTGTTTCCATACTACAAAAATGCACACTTGATTGGAAGAAAAAAAATGAATGAAAAAAATAGAAAATGAAAGTGCTGTCGTAACTGCCACCTGAGATTCTCCCTGGACACTGACGGAGACGCAATGTTGCTTAGGAAGGACTTTGGTTCCCTGCACGCAGTGTGTCGTAACTGCCACCTGAGATTCTCCCTGGACACTGACGGAGACGCAATGTTGCTTAGGAAGGACTTTGGTTCCCTGCACGCAGTGGTGGGGAGTTTTCCGTCTGTGAGATTATTTCATACCACCAACCAATAAACTTATACAGAGAAAAACAAGCCATATGTGAAAAATAGTAACCCCTTAAAATCCTTAAAACAAAAAGCACCATGTATTTATTAACTATCAGTGTTGTGGTTTCTTATGCAAACCGTTGTGTAATTGTCTTGCTTACTAGAGACTTCTAATCTCCTTCAGGCTGTGTTTGTTGTGAACAAATGTGTTCAATTCTGGTCTTTCGTGGTAGTTGTTTATCTGCCCCTGTGTTTTTCTTTATTGCATGATACCTGTGGTCAATGCAAAATCCTAATGACCTTGATGTCTTCGGAATTTTTTTAAAAGTGTTTTTAATGCGTGAGAGCTGCAATTGATGTGTACTTCAGGGAATGGCACTTTAGAAAGAGTTGAACTCAAGGACTTTTGCTTGGATGGGACTCGGATTTCGCTATACTGGCACAGCGCAGAGGGGGTCAGGGTTTTGTTTCTCTTCTGTAATCTATGTGTGCCTCAGCGCTTCTCAGTTCTTTTCTGTCAGCATGGGCTTCCCATGCCTTAAAGCCACACTTTGCTCTTTGTCTTCTTGGCCATGGTCATTGTACTCTTCCCAGAGGCGAGCACAGTAGTTGCTGCTGGACATGCCACAGCAAGGTTATCCTGTCTGTGGTGTTGGGATTTGGGTCTGTGGCGTGTTTCTCTGAGGCACTGATGTGAGTGAGGGTGTTCTGTGTGGCAGGGTGACATGCAAGGTGTGGAGGCAGAGACCAGCAAGCCTGTGTCCCCTGCCTCACAATGTGTGTTATGCAGAGCTGGCCTGAGGTTTGGGAGTCAGACTTCCCGTCTTTCTCTCATTTAGCTGTGCTTGCCTAGAAGGTCCACGGTGAAATACGGTCTTGGCAGAGGTTGCCGTAAACCGCCTGTCGAGAAAGGAGTTCAGGTGGGTGTTCATCACCCTTGAAAAGCAAGCCGAAGTTTGATTAGTGTCTGAGGATGACACCTGACAGGTGTGTTCTATGTAGCATCACTGGGGTGATGTTTAGGTGTCAACTGGGAACTGCGGCGTTTCTCATTTTTCCGTGTTCTTTTGCACTTTATGATGGACCTATCAAAGAGCAGGTTGTGTATTAAATTATGTGCTTGGGTAATGTTCTGAATGCAGGCATCTCCTGTGGGCACTATTGTTCACCAATAAAGATGTTTCCTAGTCAGGTCCTTATATTTTTTCATCAGCTGTACATGAAGAAAATATATTATGTTACAAAATGATGCATCATATCTATCTATCTATCTATCTATCTATCTATCTATCTATCTATCTATCATCTATCTATCTATCTATCTATCTATCTATCTATCTATCTATCGTATAGAGTGCTTATTATATATTGTGCGTTATCCATTTAAGAAGTCATTACTCTTGAGGCCCTACCTCAAATTTTGTATTTATGTGTACAAATGCAATTTATTGTATTCTATATTTGCCTATTACATACTGTTATAAATTAGAGTTTATCCTAATAATGTATGAGTCCTCGAAAACCCCAAATAAATGTCAGTGTTTAAAGCACACTGCTTGCCATTGTGTCTGCTACAAACCCATTACCACCACATCTCGTCAACAAATGGGCTTCAGGTGTGCCCAGGTGTGTTTCATTGTGAGAAGCCTGGCACGGCTTTGAAAAATGACTCTCCCGGAAACATGAGGTATCATTGTGTTGTGTAGAAACAAATAGCATTTAAATCACTATACTTGCAGCCATCAGAACACACCATTGTACACTGAATTATTAACTAGCCCTCAAGGAAGGATGGACAGAGGGAAGGAGAGAAAGAGAGAGAGAGAGAGAGAGAGAGAGAGAGAGAGAGAGAGAGAGACTGAATCTGAGTAGAGCTGAATAGAGAGAGTGAGTTAGATATAGAGAGAGTGAGTTAGATAAATTGTGGGTAATGCAATTATTATTTTGTCATTTTCCAATTTTATCTAACTTCATCTAGATGGTTCTGGACACATGCTAGGCTCCAAGCACCTAGATAGTTCTTGATGCATGTTAGATTCCAGACATCTAGACAGTTCTGAATGAATGCTAGGGTCCAGGCCTTGTTGGAGGCCACTAGTTAGTTCCTGGCTGCTTAGCACTGAAATAATCACACAGAAACTGTATTAATTAAAACACTGCTTGGCCCATTAGCTCTAGCTTCTTATTGGCTAACTCTTACATATTAATTTAACCCATTCCTATTAATCTGTGTATTGCCACCTGACTGTGGCTTACTGGCTGAAGTTCTAGCGTCTGTCTCTGGCAGGGCTACATGGCTTCTCTCTGACTCTGCCTCCCTTCTCCCAGCATTCAGTTTAGTTCCCCCCTCCCTTGCCTACCTAAGTTCTGCCTTATCAAAAGGCCAAGGCAGTTTTCTTTATTCATCAGTGGTAATCACAGCATACAGAGGGGATTCCCACATCAAGGCCAAATGAGCCTGGTAGAAAAACCATCCATGCTAAGTAAAGGAACCAACAAATGTCCTTCCTCTCTACTCAAGAAGGTGGAGCCCCTGTCTGGAGACATGCAGTCCTGTGGTATGTTCTCTGCTATCTGAGTGCCTTAACCCAGAAGCTAGGCTGTCTTCTAATGAGCAAGGTGCTCACATCCTGTCTCCATCTTTGACTTGAACATCAGATGACTGCAAGATGGCCTGGGCCAACTCTGTAGGAGACATAGAAGCACAAAGAAGATAGTGGGAGCCACA
>NW_004949174.1:792839-820619 GCF_000317375.1 Microtus ochrogaster | reverse complement strand
GACTATGAGGTTCAAAGACATGCCATCTGGTGGAGAGGATTGGTCTTGGCTTCTTGAAATGGGTTGTTGGCATGTGGGGAAGGTAAGGGTCAGTGGGCTGCTGGGATGAACTTGCAGGTAGATGGAAGCAAACACAATGATAGTATGAGGGTCCAACAGAAGAGTTTAAGATGAGGTAACAGGGCTTGGGGATGTCTCAGCCAGTACAGTGTTTCCATGCCAGCATGAAGATCTGCTTTGATTACCCAAGACCCAAATGAAGAAGAATCCTAGCACTGGGGAGATGGAGACTCACTGGTTAGCCAGCCTAGCCGATTTGGCAAACTTCAGGCCAGTGAAAACACACATACACACACACACACACTACACACTTCTGTGCCTGTGCACACACATACACACACATGCAGATGATGGATGGACTTTGAAGGTATCATATATGCTGACAGAAAGTGGGACTAAGGTTGAAACACCAGTTAGAACTTGATAGTGCACAGACTCCCCTCCTCAGAGCACCGAGTGCGACATCTGTAGGGTAGTGGACTGGTGGTTCCTGCAAGAGCCATCTTGGGGATGATTATTCTTTCTTGGCTCAAGTTTTTTTTTTTTTAAAGATTTATTTATTTATTGTGTATGCATTATTCTGCCTACATGCTTGCCTGCAGACCAGAAGAGGGCACCAGATCTCATTACAGATGGTTGTGAGCCATCATGTGGTTGCTGGGAATTGAACTCAGGACCTCTGGAAGAGCAGGCAGTGCTCTTAACCACCGTTGGCTTATAATTTTTAAACAACTGATATTAAAGGATTGTCCCTGCTTCTTCTTTTCAACAGTGAACAGGGCCATGGCCAGCTTGCTGGCTCCTGCCGCTCTCCCTGGCTCTTTCTGAACATTCTTTTTTTTTTCTTTTTAATTTATTTATTTGTTAAAGATTTCTGCCTCCTCCCCGCCACCGCCTCCCATTTCCCTCCCCTTCCCCCGATCAAGTCCCCCTCCCTCATCAGCTCAAAGTTCCCTGACCTGTGGGAAGTCCAAGGACCACCCACCTCCATCCAGGTCTAGTAAGGTGAGCATCCAAATGGCCTAGGCTCGCTCCCCCAAAGCCAGTACGTGCAGTAGGATCAAAAACCCATTGCCATTGTTCTTGAGTTCTCAGTAGTCCTCATTGTCCACTATGTCTGAACATTCTTAATCTACACAGGGCCTTGAGGCAAGAGAAAAAATCAGTGGCTGCAGAGGCCACGTGCTGATACCCCACACAGCTGCTCTACTCTGAGAGGTGGCCAGGGGGCTGAAAAGTCCCCCAGGATACCTGTCTTTTCTTCTTAAGGACTGTCTGACTCTAGCCATGTGTGCTGTTACCCTGGCTTTCCTTCCCTCCTCCAGATCACACCCTTGTGATGTCCTCATCACGGGTGGGTTATGTATCTTGGCCCTTGACCTTGGATACAAACCTGGGCTTTGTTCAGTGGTTTGTGGGCAGAGGAGGCAGTGGCTGTCTGTGTCTAGACCTTTAAGGCCCCACTGGTTTTCTTCTTGGTGCCTCTTTGGACTTTGAGAAGAAGATAACATGGCTGTACCATGGCCTTCAAAGAGGAAGGGCAGCTGGGCTAACATCACAGACCTGCGCTGGCAGGAGGGCCAGCCCGCCTCCTGCAGTGTGCATCAGAATGGCTCATCAGTAGATGAACTGAACCCTAGGCAACCTGCAGCTATGCAAGACCCAATGCTTCGTGTTGCCAACAGCATGCATAGTTGGACACTGTTAATTCTTCTGAATATTAAGAGTTCCAAATAAATAGGTAGAGAAGCCGGCAGTGTGTTTTGTGGCCACTATGCATCAGTAGGCAGCGGGTGTGTGCAGAGTAGCTGTGAGAATAGGTTCTGTCAATAGGTAAATGGAAGTGCTACGTGGAGTTCCCAGGCAGGCACGTTCTCTTCCACTGTGTGCTATCTGGAATGCAGATGCAATGGCTGGAGTGCTGGCAGCCAAACAGAACAACAAGGCTAACAGCTGCGTCTAAGAAATGATGGAAAAGAGATCTGCAAGGACCTGGGTCCCCAAGAGCTTCATAGAGCAAGTGAAATAGCTTTAAATTGTCCAGCTCTAAAACGTTTACTCAAAACAGTGGTTATTTATCTGGGAATTTTTCCTGTTCTCTGACGCCAGATGGAATCCTTGTTAACACTACTACTTAATAAGACTACTGAGGTGGGGAGGAGGGGCCAGAGAACCACCCAGAAATGTGGAGGAGCTCACTGTCACTTTGTCAGCAAGAAGACGGTGTTTGGCTTTTGGCTGTGAGTAAGAGTCTAAAAGCATTGGAGATGGCAGAATCCACTCCATAGGCTACTGTGAGAGTGTGTTGCATAAAGCCTTCTCTCATCAAAGCCATTGCTCCCGTTGCCCACCCCACGGCTCTCTGCTCTCCAATAGCTCTCCCTTGCTTTGGGTGGGCAGACCTGTTCATGAGAGCTATATTTGACCCTTATGTTTTTACACCTCATTTTGTGGTGCTGGAGACTGAACCCAGCTCCTTGTGCCTGCTAGACAATTGCTCGATCACCGAGCTCCACCCCAGCCTTCAGTTCACACCGTGGTGAGGCAGGCAGGGTCTTTCCTATCTCACTGTGAATTGAAAGTATGCCATTCTCCTAGTTTGCCTGTAGAACAATGATAAGTGTGGTCCTAACATGTATGTATAAAGGATTGTTTAAGGCCTGGAAAAGAAGGCCAGGGTGAATTCTTTGCGCACAGCCCTGGATGGCAGGCAGAGAGAACCTTTCTGGATTCAGTTTAAATGGCACAGGGCTGCTGTCCCCTGGATCACCTCTTCTCCATTGTTTTGGCCATGGTGAGTGGTTTTTCTCTAGCACTCTGGCCTTTGAACCCACTTCCCTCTCTCCCATCCCATGCAGAGGAAGGAGGCAAACCCTTGGCCCTTCTTTCTTGATGAGGTCACTTCGCTTTCTGTTCTCACTCAGCTCAGCGGGCAGGCAGATGGCTGTGGCAGGGTCGAGCCTGGAGGGAGGGCAGATGGCCAGGCCGTTCTGGCTTTCACAGAAGGCTCTGCTCTCTTAGGACTCCCCCTTGTACTAATGAGAGGCCGTGTTGGTTTCCTGCTGAATTTCAGGTCTTGGGCAGGGGGTAGTGCTGTGGCTTGTGGTTGGTTTGAGGTCCCTAAAGACCTCCACAAGGAGAATGAATTCATAGGCTTCATTCAAGGACACATGGTATAGTTTAATAATGCAGGGTGTGCCTGGAGTTATCCTGCCTGAGTTGAGAGCTTGGCTCAGTTATTTATCAGGACCATGGCTGTTTCCATGTCTATAAAATAGGTATAATAATCCCATCTGCTAGTTAGGTTGTTTAGGGGGAACGCATGAGTTAATCCATTGCAACCACTCTGAGCATGGTCCTCCTTGGTCACGGACCCAGAGCTCAGAGGAGGAACAGCTTGCCCCGATCTGTTGGGCTGGATGACACCTGCTAACTTATCACTCATCCATACCTTGACTGCGTCCTTAGAAACCTGACCTTCACCTGAGGTTGTTGGTGTAATGAATTAGAACAGCCTCACTCATCAACACCTTGACTGCGTCCTTAGAAACCTGACCTTCACCTGAGGTTGTTGGTGTAATGAATTAGAACAGCCTCACCAGAAGCACTAAGGACTGTCTTTATCCATGGGTCTCTCTATAGATTCTTCTACCTATTTTCCCTACTGACCCACATCCAGCTCTATTTTAAAAGTGTCTGAAGCTCTAAGACTGGCTACAGCAGCTAAATAAGAAGAAAGGTTCCCTAATTTAGGTGTGATTGAAGTTGATTGTATCCATGAAAGAAAAGGTAAACCTTCATCAGCAGAGCCTAAATACCCACATAGGAACAGTGGCCCGGAGGATGGCACATCCATCCGACCCATCTCTGAATGCACACGCCTTTCAAGAACCGAAGGCACCTTCTCTTACCTGTGCTCCGGCTCCCGCAGGGCCCTTGGTGCCATACCTGTGGAGGAAACTTGGTTGTTGCTACACCTTCCTCGCTCCACCAGCAAACTGGTATTTTACTGGTGTCTGAGGGCCGTCCTAACTGAGCTGTTCGCGTCTGAGAACTTTGACTCTCAGAGATTTAGCCACTCCCAACTCTGAAGCTTTGGCTGTGAAATCAAGGGCTGTGGCTGAACTCTCTTTGAACCCTCTTGGGAGTATGCTGTCCCGCCCCTTCTAGTCCGTAGTAGCCCCTGCTCTTTGTAGTCTGCAGCTGCCTCTGTCTTCCCTTGTTCTTCCTGGTGTCTCCTCTGCTCTACTTTCCAGAAACAGGGAGTCTGACAGTCATATTAGATTGAGTTCTCTCTGATGGCCTCAGTTTAACTTAATCACATGTACAAAGACCTTGTTTCTACATAAGGTCTCATTCTCAGGCACCAGGGGCAGAGTGGGAGGCATACTCCAGCGTGAGATAACACTAGCCTCTCACTGCCGCCATTCAAAATATTTATTATTTATTAAAGTTTAATTATGTGGGTCTGTGTGTGTGAATGCACGTGTGAGTACGGGTGATTGTGGAGGCAGAAGAGGGTATCAGCTCCCCTGGATCTGGAGTTCCAGGCAGCTGGGCTATCTGATGAGGGTACTGGGAACTGAACTCGGGTCCTGTGTCAGAAGCAGTGGGTGCTCTTAAGGGCTGACTTTCCAGTCCTCCGTTTTCTCTCATTGTATAAGGAAATTGATCGTTTGCCCCTAATGTGAAGACATGCCAAGGCTGTTTGGACAAAGAGGACTGACTTAGGAAGGGGCGCTTCGAAAGCCACAAAAGAGGTGCATAGTTTTTCAATTTCGCATCTCCCCCATCTGTGCATGAGTTTGTATATTGACAAGGATGTCTCAGTCCTCCTCACTCTGTGGGAGCCACTGTTTCAAAGGAAGTCAGTTTAGAGCAGCCGCAGAGACCAACAGGACAAGGCAGACTGGCTGTTGCCTTGGTCATTGCCAACCAGAAAAGCCACGCCCTCTATGCTGGTTCTTGTGGCAAGTGTGTTGTTTCATTCATTCAATAAGCAAATATCAAACCTCTAGACTGTGCCAGGCACTGCTCTGGAGGAGAGACACTAAGGTGAACCAGAAAGATAAACCTCCTACTGTCAGGGCGCTTGTATTACAGCCGGAACACACAAGTAAATGTGTGGGTGATATTGTTTCCGGTAATCATACACAAGGAACGCAAACGAAGCTGAGGGCTATGGGGGTTGATGAGATACAGCTATAGGCAGCATGTTTCTAGGGAGCCAACTTTTTAGCAGAGATCCAAGAGTCATGTTCTAAAAGAACTGCGCAAGGTTTATGGATGTAACCTTCCAGATAGGAAGAAAACAAAGCAGATATTTAGTCTGTGGGAGGAACAGCAAGAAAGCCCACCCAGACTGAGCGAGGGCACAGGGGCAGAGAGCCGTAGGAAGCTGAGTAAGGGCCTTGAGAGGCAGTCAGATTGTTAAAAACAACAACAACAACAACAACAACACAGGGACAAGGGAATATGATTTGATAATTATCTTTACAAGATGGTGGGTTACCCCCTTTATGGCCATGCCACTATTGTACCAATGGGCACATCCTGTCTGGCAGACAGGTAGTGTAGCATGCATGGTTCACAGCTGGGTAAGAACTGTTGATGACAATGCTCTCCCAGTAGCCTGCAGGGTACCTTTCCAGGACTGTGAAAGCGCAGCCAGCAGACAGGACACTTCCAGCTCCATTCCAGCTTGATTACTTTGTGCCCTGCCACCAAAACATGAACTTGATACAGTTTTCTCCTCTATGGGTGACTGAATTGTAAGGGGCAAGTGTGGAGACAGTGAGAGCAGCTGGGAAGAATGAGAAAGGATCAGAGGGGAACCCCGGGGAGGCTAAGAAGACCCCCCCCCTTTCCTCATGGACTCTGCAGGATTTGATGGCTGGCATGCAGGCTGAGGGCTGTTGAGTGTAACTGTGGGCTATTTGATTGGATCACACAGTGAAGGCTAACCCTTCCCTGAGAAGTTAACAGGGAACATCTTTGGGCAGAGGGAGAAACCAGAATCCGAGAATCCTACTTGTTTGTGTTACAGACATCATTAAGGAAGTTTCCAAAAATAATTGGGGATACAATTTACCTGCCACATGACTTGCCCAACGTACACAATCCAATGGCTTTTTAGCATACTGTGAAGTCTCTGAGAGCCATACACCCATCAACCTTAGGACATTTTGTGATCCCCCTACCCCCGCCCCAGAAGTAAACCCTACATTCTTTCAGCCATTATTCCCCTGATCCTTGTCCCCTCTCCTTATATAGAGGCAACCACTCGTCAACTTCCTGTTTCTATAAGTTGTTTTTCTGGAGATTTCACAGAAATGGAATATATGTCACAATGTTGACTGACTTTCCTGAGGAGGAAATAAAGAGGGTGCAGACAGGCCGAAGAAAGATTCCAAGTCTAACTTGGTGTAACAAACGGCTTTCTTTAGCTTTACTTAGAGAGACAGAGGGACCCACAGGAAGTTTTACCACTGGAAAATTCCAGTCCCCAGCTACTCAGCACCCATTTTGTGGCATTTTGTCCCCAGCAGATTTAACACAGACCTAGGTTCAAGCTGAAAGTCTTGTGGCTGTCAGGAGCACCGTTATATGGCCACCTTCCTCCACTGGACATGGTCTATTCTCTGCACCTCAGAAACTCACTGGGCCTATTCTCTGCTGGCCCAACACCCCAAATCCTTACCTGAGGAGACTGGAGCACTTAGTTATTTAAAGAAGATTTATCATCTTGTTGAGATTGAAAAACCCCCAAGCCTAGTCTCCAACTTAAGATGTTTTTATGATCAACTAGGCCAGGGCAAAACTGGGTATCTGTGGGCGGCAGAAGCAGTCTTGAGACGGGTTGGTTGCACCCGCCAAAAAGGAAAAGCACCCAGTCCTTTGTGTAATCTATCAAAACCTGAGGGGGCACAAACCGGCTGAAACTGGCTTGATCTAGACTTGTTTTTGTCCTGATGTTGACCCACCCCATATGTTAATTTGAATTGACCAATGATGTTGCTGTTGCTATGCTTCCCCGTTATGTAACCCCGTGACCCTATAAATACTGAGTCTCCCTCAACTATTGTTGAAGTAGGCGCCTTCAACAATAAAAAATCCTCTTGCTGTTTGCATCCTTTGGCGGGGCTTATTGAGTCTGGGGGATCCTTCCCTGAACCCTAGAAATTAGGGTCTTTCAAGATTAACTCTTGTTACTGCTCATAGACGTGGAGCTGCAGAGCCGTGACAGAACATATGTCTCACTTAACTTTTGAAAATGAAGCACACTGAAACCCCATCCTACAGGACCAGAACACACAGTCTTGAAGATTAGGGCTCAAAAAAAATAATCTAAGCCACAGGTTCTCTTTGCTGGGTCCACTGTGACTCTGAGGTTTTCTGGGTCTTTGGAAATCAATAAGAGGAGCTTGGGAAGAACAGTTCAGAGAACCTAAAGGCTATGGAGTGGCTTTTACGACTGAAGGAGAGTTGGAGGGGTCATGGCTCTCACAGTGCAGCTTGGTATATGGTGTCCTTACTCAGGAAGCCCAGTAAGACACGGAAATCCTATTTCCTATAAAGTGTATGGTTTTAACGTTGGTGTTAGAGGCAACACACTCCGGGAATAAGGGTCTGCTCTGGGGCCAAGTTGGAGAGTAAGTGGCTGGGGAGGCAATTTAGTTGTTAGAGTGCTTGCCCAGAATACACAAGGCTGTGGGTTCCAATCTCAGCACCACATAAACTAGGTGTGGTGGCTCAGACCTATAATCCTAGCACTTAGAAGGAGAAGGCAGGAGGATCAGGGTTCAAGGTTTTCCTCAGATACATAACCAATAAAATTAAAGTTGGATATGGAGATATGGTTCAGTGATTAAAAGTCATAAATAAATGAAGAATAAATATCAGATACACATGTCACATAGCCTGTAATTCCGGCAGCAGGGCATCCAATATCTTCTTCTGATCTCCAACACAAACACACACACGCTCACACACGCACACTGGAGAGTAAGTTGAGCCTTGACACCATCCACTCTGTAACAGTCTAGTTAATCTGCACTGCAGAGGGCACTTTTCAAGCTGAGACTTACCATGCAGGATCCCTTTCGTCACCTGTCCAGGGAGAGTCGTATATGGAGTAAGTGGACGATGTATACACAATGTCCTGAAAAATGGAGCAGAGGTCAGAGGGACGTACAGGCAGAACCTTTCCTCTTCAGAAGCTGTGCCACTAAGTTTGTGATCTTCACTGGTTTCCTGGGCTAAAGGTGTGTGAAGTTAAAGCTATTGGAACACGGGGAATGTATAAACGCCAGAGAGAACCCTTGGGGGCGAAGCAGGGCTCTTTGGAGAAGTTAATCTTTTTTTCCTCTGGGATTCTGGAGAATGTATGGGTTTATGCACCTCAGAGTGGTGTTGGGAGAAGCTGGGGCCCACGGGGCTTCCAGTCACATGACATTTAACATATTGTGTAAACCAGAGGCTGTGGTCTTTCAGGTCCTGTGACTACAGAAGCCCTAGATAGCCGGCAGACAGGGACCATCCTAGGGCGGTTCGGTAATAGACAATCCTAGACTGGAGACACTCCTCCTCTGCTTGTCCACTGGTCGCCAGCAAAGCCCAGCTTTTCTCTCTACAGACTGGTACTCTGGTACAGGTCCCAAAGGGGGGGGGGAACCCAGAGAACCAGGTTTGGATAAAACCATCCAGAAAGTCACACAAGAGAGAAAGGAGGAAAAAAAATGGTTTAGAATTTCCCCTGTGTGGCAGCATTTGGCCTGTAGAAAGAGGCTTTGCAAAAACTCCTTAAATTGCAGCCATAGATTGCTTAAGCTCAGGGACTTGTTCCGTACCTTCCTTCTCAGTACCCTCCACCAGTACCCCTAAAAGCCAGCATTCAGTCACAGGGGCCTCTGGCCTGGGACAGACACAAAGTACAGGTGGCCCTTGGGAACCCAACCATCACCTCCTCCACCCCTCTTCCTATTCCTCCCCACCCACTTGCTGGAGTGAATCGTTAGTAGTTGTTTTCCAAGGGGCTGGGAGCACTCCGTGGCCCCTCCTACATCGTGTTCCCCCAGGGAACAAAACCCACGCACGCAGGCTGGGAGGCTTCGGACCCGGCGGGAATGAACTGTGGCAACTTGTGCAGCCCGCAGCGCGGCGCAGTGGCAAAGGCGGGGGCGTGAAGCCGCGCAGCGCCAGTAGCCAGGTTCCTCGCTGCTCGGGAGCCCCAGAGGCGAGAGGGATCCGCACAGGCGCCCAGGGCAACCTGCGGGAGTGGCGGAGCCCGGCGCTCCCGCCCTAGCTCAGGGGGAGCGCAGCCGCAGCGGGGTTCAGGGCCCAAGCCCCGCGCCGCCGCCGTCCGCGGTGGGGGGGTGGGCTGGGGGCGGGGCGGCCGGGGTTGCTTTCCCGGGCGCGATCCCTGAGCGCGGCACCCGGCGCTGCCGAGCCACCTCCCCTGCCGCCCGCCAGCAAGTTTGGCCGCTCCAAGCCCAGAGCGCCGCGGCTTTCTGAAGCATTGGTTTCTTGCTGGCGTTGGTGCACCCTGCTTGGCGGGGAGCCTCCGGAGCCATGCCGATGGATGTGATTTTAGTTTTGTGGTTCTGTGTGTGCACCGCCAGGACAGGTAAGCAAGGCTGGGCGTTAGGGTTATGGGGGGAAGGTGGTGGTGGTGGTAGCGCTCTTCGGGGATGCAGAGACGTGGAACCTAGCTCTAACCGGCTAGGGAAGGGCGGCAGCGTGCCAGCACAGCTCGGGATAACAGCGCTAGGGAAGATGCCCCCGTGAGCGTCCTCTTCCCTGGGGACGCAGCTGAGGGCATTCAGTGTGAGGGGTGCGGCCCAGTGGTTGCACCCAAGTGAGGCTAGCAGCCAGCTTCCCTGTTCTGGGGAGTCAGAACCCGCTGCAGCGCGCCCAGCGAGCCTTACATCCTTGAACTTGCAGCGTTCGGTGGACGCGACTGTCCCCGAGCTGCGGAAGTCCCACCCGCAGAACAGGGAGCGCTTGTAGCTAGCGGGCGCGGCCAGGGCCCCAGGAGCCGGACGCTGCGCGGGAGAGGGCTGCGGGAGAAAACGGGACCGGCGAGCGCTTCCGTGGCTCCTACATGGCTCCCTGAGGAAACTCCAGGAGTATTCTTCTCTACCCCTCTCCCAGCCCAAAGGACTGGGCGCACAAACATTAGAGGGGGAAATTGAACCAGTGGAGACAACCCAAGATTTTCTTGACCCCTAAATCTTGTTTCTCCTGCTATCATCAAAGGTTGCAGGGCGGAGACCGGGATCCAAGGGATTGGCCTGATGGCCAAGTCCCAACTAGGTTCTGCCTGTGGACGTGTGGTTGTGAGGACTCTTAAAGCTCTCTCCCCTCTTTCCTCTTCCACAGGCTTCCCTGACCCCAAGTCCCGGGGGTTGGAAAATGTAGCCTACTTTACTGAGCAGTATGTAGTAACTGTTAGGAGACAGGGGCGGGGTTAGGTGGGGGTAGGAAGTGGACCAACAGGGCCAAGAGTGGAAGGGGTAGTTTTTGGCAGCCAGACATCAGACTGCCTTCTTAGACGACAGACTTCCATTTGCCTGGCCATTTCCTTTCCCTCGGTAGCGTCTCTTTTATCACCCTTGTTTCCCCCTCTAGAGGTTCAGTCTCAGTTCCCAGGCCAGGCAGCTGGTTTACCTTGAGAGGACCGAGACCCCTTCTCCCCCTTTAATTGACTTAAAAAGTTCCCTCTTGCTCCAGGCGCACCCCTTGGGCTGTTAACTCCTCTCAGTTCTCAGGACCTAAGTGGATGAAGGCTTTCCTTTGCTTAATCCTAGAGTGATAAGGAAACGTTTCTCTAGGGACAAAAGAACCTCAGAGTCTTTCCGGAACTCCCTCTGCAGCCACTAGACCCAAGGCTGAGTGGAGCTCAGCACAGTTGCTTCTTGCAACGAACTAGCCCCAGGAAGATGAGGGCCCGACCTGCTAGTGCTGGGCTATCCTCTGGGAGGAGGAGAAGAGTCTTGAGCAGGGCACATCCTACAGGGAAAGGGAAGACAGGGAGCAGCCTGGTGGTCATTGTCGTATCTTTCCATATTATGACCCAAATGCCTACATCCTTTGTTTTTATTACTCATTTGAAAAGTTGCCAAAACCGTGTCCATGCAGGGCCAGGCTGAGTTTCCATTAGACTTCTGTCGCAGAGACCCCGAGGTAGAGTCCAACCAGTGGGTGGCTTGCTAGGCACTGCATACAGAGGAGATTCTGCTCTTGATGGCTGGGGAACTTACCAGCTCTGCAGAACTGCAAAGTATTCTTGTTGGCACCTGGTGATTGTGGAGGAGAAGTGGGCTGCAAGAAGTTGGTGTTCGGGACATACATGGGAGGGGAAGGTGGCTTCATGGCGGAGGGAGCGAGGAGGCTGTGCACCTGACAGGCTTTGCCCAGGCCTTGAGCTGAAGTATGAGTTGTGTCTTGAAGGCTTTGGTCCAGGCTCAAGGAAGCACTGAGCAAAGACAGGAACAACCTAAGGTTGTGACAACCCTCAAACAGTCCCCAAGGCAGGGCCAACCGTTGTGCTCCCCGGGAGTACTATCTTTCCTACATAAATTATTGGAAGAATTAAGGAAACAGAAGACATTGTCCCTTGCTTTGTATGTTTGGAGTTTCTTGTAGCTGGAGGGAGTAGCTGTGGGGAGTTTCGAAGCAGCCTCTTTGATCTTGCACAGGAAGCTCCATCCCCACACCCCACATCCCACATCCATCTTTAGGTTGCAAAGGCCGACTGGTGATTACTGTATCAGGCTCCAAACAGCTGCTTGGGAGAGTTTATTTGTCAAGCGAGACAATTGTTGTCTGGGATTTTAGCAGACCTAGAGGAAGTAAACATGTGGCCCACTTAGCTGCTCCGGTCTCCCTGGCACTTAATGGAAATGAGTAGATGCTATCTGACACATTTTAATTAAAGCAGGATCACAGTGCAGAGACAGCTTCCCATGCCACCGTCTCATAGCAGGTGCCGTGGGGGAAGCTGCTCACACCACTCTGACCCAGAGAACCTTTGGAGTACAGAGTGGAGACCTGGCGGGGTGCACCCTTCTCCAGCTCTGGGCTTTCCAGGCGCACTGGAGTGGCTGGATGGGTGGACTCATAGCAC
Organism: Microtus ochrogaster; assembly: GCF_000317375.1. NCBI lineage: Eukaryota > Metazoa > Chordata > Mammalia > Rodentia > Cricetidae > Microtus > Microtus ochrogaster. Next base: position 808,432 of record NW_004949174.1, on the reverse strand, counting down.
AGACTCAGGAGCATCCCACAGCCACAGGTTTCCTCCTGGAGCTTGGAAAGGCCACTACAATGAGCTCAGTGCTTAAGCCTTCCTTGCTTTCCAGTTTTTATTTTGGGGGAGGTCACTAGGGCAGAGAGTGAAGGGGGTACCCAAAGCATCCACATCCCCAGGTGTTCACTCAGGGCCTCCTGCTGCCCCCTGCTGGAAAGGAGAGATTTTTCTATTTGAGGCAATTCCCAGGTGGTTCAGCATGTGCCTCCCCATCCCCAATCCTATCAAGCAGGTGCCAGCTTGTAGAATCATTAAGTATATTCTTCTAGAATCTTGGTCTTCAAGGTATTAAGAAGGTACCTGGTTGGTGGTGGCGCACGTCTTTAATCCCAATACTCGGGAAACAGAAGCAGATGTATCTCTGTGAGTTCGAGGCCAGCCTGGTCTACAAGAGCTAGTTCCAGGATAGGTTCCAAAGCTACAGAGAAACCCTGTCTCGAAAAACCAAAAAAACATAAAAATAAAAAAAAAAAGAAAAGAAGAGATCAAGTGGCCATGCAATCCTGTCATTAGAGGAGGTTGTCACTCCGTCTGGTGTCACTTTGCTCTGCATGGACCGGAAAAGCAGCTGCTACCATGAGGTGGATTAGATCTGAAGTGAGCCAGACCCTGGGAGCTGTGCTTGGAAGCCTCAGTCCTGGGCATCAAAGGGGAACTGAAGGGCTTTGGGCTGGAGCGCTCCTTGGCCAGGGCTGAGGAGCAGCCAGCAGTGGCCCGGCAAACAGCAGGTAGCGCAGCTAGAGTGAGTTCTGAACAGCAGCTCTAGACCTCAAGTGCCTCTGCCACACCGACTGCTGCTTTCCGGCTCCGAAGATAGCTCCTCCCCAGGAGCTTTTTATCCGGCTTAATTCTAATGCCCGCTTTTAGCCATTTGTGGAACAGCTATGTCAAAAGTAGAAAACTTTAATATAGAGTTTTCTAGGAGATGAATGGCAGGGGCTGGCTGCACGGACAGCAGACAGAAGCCTGGAAATGGAACATGGTGGATGGAGCTAGCGTCTCTCGTGATGCAAGGTTCAGGAGAGGCCAAGAGGATGGCTCCTTACTGATGGGTTTCCTGATTCCCTATGCCATGTGCAATGTGTTATTCCATCAGCATTGGGCATTGTCCTGAAAGGGTCTAATTAAAAGCAGAGAACAGAGCTCCATCTGGAAGCCAATTGGTTTCTCTCTCTCTCTCTCTTTTTTCATTTGTATGGCTGGCATATCTTCATATAAAGAACAAAACGGTTTGCAGCCAGGAAAAGGGCCACCTGAGTTTCTTCTTTAACTTCTGCAGAGTGCAGGATCAAGGCTGGAATGGTTTGAGAGTTAGTCTTATGAGAGACATGTGAACCAAACCCCAGCTGAGTACTGTATGTAGCCTGAGCCTGTTTGTGAGGCTGTCACCCAGACCTGAGGTGTCAGGGAAGCCGCACTGTCCTTTCTACAGAGGAGGATACTGCGGTTCTCAGGAGTGCTAATTCCCAATGATAGAGGACTGGCATTTCCACAGTATGTTCTGGATCGAGTGCACTGTGTTCTCATTTGGGGATGGAGACTTGGGGATACTATTAGGGTGCTTTGTCAGTTCCACAGGGTCTGCTTGGGCACTCTTTAGGTTTGTTCCATTACAGACCCCCTTAGATGGAGAGACTTGCGTATTTTCAGGCTGACCAGCTTAGTGATTATCCGTTGCCACAATACAGCAAGTTACCTCAAGTTGTGACTTACAGCAACAGGTTGTGTTCAGATGCATGCAGGTGGGTCTGGTGTTGTGGTATGTAGGAGGGTCCAGCTGAATGCCCCTCCACATGTAGGCAAGTTGCCTGCCCTGTGTGTCTGCACTGTCCTCGTGGACTAGGGACCACTCCTAAGGCTATGATCTCATCATGGTGAAGAAGTCCCACCATGTGAGCACATTCAAGTCTTTGCTTCTGTAAACATTGTCACCGAAGGCCACCATAGCCAAGACCAGGTACACAGCTGAGATCAGAGCCGAGGAAGAGGTGGCCTCCATTCACTCCAGTAGAAGGAACTGTGAAGTCACACAACACGGAGAGAGGATGTGGAATGGGTTAAGATTGGAGGTCAGTTGTTCAGTCAACCATTGTGCTGGCTAGTGTATGTCAACTTGATACAACTGAGCGTTGTTTGGAAAGAGGGAACCTCAGTTGAGAAATGCCTCCCGAAGATCAGGCAGCAAGCAAACAAGCCTGTAGGTGATTTTTAAAATAGGTGATCGATGGGGGAGGGGCCATCTCATTGTGGGCAAGGAGAGCAGGGTGAACAAGCCATGAGGAGCAAGCCAGTAAAGTAGCGCCCCTTCGATGACGTGTAAGCCAAAGACCCCCTTTCCTTTCCAACTAGGTATTGGTCATGGTATTTCATCACAGCAACAGTAACCCTAACTAGGGTAACCACAGTCTGTCTTTTCATGGTCTTCCTTACTATGAGGACCATATACCCCATATACCAAATACATTACCTATTCTGAATTAAGAGCCTGTCCAATGCCAGGTCTTGCGGGAGGCTGCATGGGTAACAGAGATGCTTCACTCTCTTCTCTTGATGTGTGGCCAACAACACATGTACCAACCACTTACAAAGTTCCTGGCCAGATAAAGACAGCGGGGCGGTCCTCTGAGATCCTCTTTGATTTAATTTGTGCTGTATGGGTTCAGAACACTATAGATCAAACTGAAATATTAGTTCCTTTCCTGTCTCTTCAAGGTGATCATGGAGCGGCTGGCATCCAGGCTCCCAAGTCCTGACAGCAGGCTCGTGGGGCTGCCACTTGGGAAAACAGAAGGATATCTCTCCTAGTTTTGCTTTGCTCCACGCAGGCCCTGAGCAAAGTGAATGGAGCAGGCATGTAGCATGAGCAATAGCACACTGGTTTAAAGATAGACTGGCTTAACATAGATCCATATTTTAAATGCAAGCCATCCTCACACACCTCACAGCCCTTCAGTGTTAGCTCATTAGGAACAGATAAGATCCACGGTCCTTGTCGCCTGTCACAAGGTCTTTTGTCATCTGGCCCTTGCACTCCCTGGATGGTACTGTCAACTGAGAAGAGAGTCACCTGCAAAGAGAATATTTTTTTTTCTTTTTTATTTTCGAGACAGGGTTTCTCTGTAGCTTTGGTTACTGTCCTGGAACTAGCTCTTGTAGTCCAGGCTGGCCTCGAACTCACAGAGATCCGCCTGCCTTTGCCTCCCGAGTGCTGGGATTAAAGGCGTGCGCCACCACCGCCAGGCTGAGAATCTTTATAATTATTTTTAAATATTTACTTATTGTGTATGTGGACTGAGGCTGTGGGGAGATGCTGGCCATGGCACAAGTTTGGAGGTCAGATGGCAGCTTGTGGGAGTTGGTTCTCTCTTTCCACCATGTGGGTCATGAGGCTTGAACTCAGGGACTTAGGCTTGTTGGCAGATGCTCTTACCCACTGGCCCTTGAAGGGAGAGACTTAGTGAGTAATTTTCTTCATCAGGTTGGTCTGTGAGGGATTGTCTTGGTTGTTAAGTGATGCAGGAGGGCCCAGCCCATTCTGGGTAGCACTCTTCCCTGGGTAGGAGGCCTGGGCTGTTTAATAAAGCTAGCTATGCTGAGCCTGTAGGGTGCCAACAAGTGAGCCAGCAAGCAGGTTCCCCTATGGTTTCTGCCCTGATTTCCCTCAATGATGGGTTGTGAATAATGTTTTATCATATCAATGGAGAGAAAAGGAGAACACCTGCCTTTGATCTCTTTCTGCCTGTACCCATTCTGCTATAGCCCAGCCTATCCCTGTTTCTAGAACAGTCCATGGCGTTCCTGGCTTGCCCTCACTGTGTTCTATAGGTGGACATGCTTTTCTTCAGGCTTTGGCTCTGCTCCTTTAGCCAGGTCCTATTGCCCTGTTGAATTGTTTTCGATTCCAATACTTTCTGTATTTATTGCCAAAGTAGCCTCATTGTTTCCTCCCTCTCGGGATCAAAAGTTGCCTGAGAATGTCCTTAGTGCCCATCACATGTAGGATACCCAGTATGCTCTGCAGGCGGCCCGTGCTCAAACTGCTGATAAATGAATGCGCACAATGATGAGAGAGCTATCTTTGCGTCATGAGGTTTTGTAACTGGCTGCATCTCAGGACGAAATTCTCACTCTGAGCTTGGATGATGGGGCTCTTTAGGGGGGAGCCTGACAAAAATCAAGAAGGGAGTCCCGCGCCTTCGAATTAACCTAGTTGCTATCTTGACAATGATGGGCTTCAACTCCAAAGCACCCTTCTTGATTCTGCTTTCTAGTAGGAAAAGAGGAAGGGAAGGGTGCATTTCCTTCCCCTAATCTATATCGTCAGGAGGGGTAGGAGAAGGACAGGCGGGACTGTGGGGGTTTAGGAAGTCCTGATGAATATTCACTGAGTCTCTGTGGGACAAATTGGGTGCCTGTTCTCTGCATCCCGCCTGGGTGACTGCATTGCCATCAGAGGGGAGTTGACAGCTGTTGCTGATTAAAAATTTCCAACTGCGCAATCAGAACCCACCATTGAGATGCTAAGTGCAGCTAAGCAGAGTCTTCGTGAATGGCTTCAAACAACGGGCCCTCCGAGTGATCTGTAGCCTTATTAATATATGTAATTGGAAATCACTTTGCAATCATGAATGAGTCATTCCACCGAACACTCCCTGGGTAAGAGACACCCTCGGGGATCCGCCATTCCCAGACAAGGGGATTCAGGCATATTTCTTCCCTAGTAAGAGGTGTCAGGGCATCTAAGTTTCTATCTCGGAATCCTTGGAGGGGCATATGTGCCTGCTAGTCTGAGCATTGCCCTTTGCCGCCACCATTCTCCACTGTGTGCTGCAGGGGGTGGTTCCTGGGTGATAGGAATTGCTCCGTGCAGGGTTTGTTATTTGAGTCTGAGCAGGTTGTTTAGCGCCACAGTCCTCACCCACATCCCATCCTCACATATAAAAAGTCTAGGGACCCAAACTTTCTTCACAATTTATCAGGCAACAAAACTGCCCTGGGTTCAATTCATTTGGTGACAAAATGTGACCTAAAGGGATGCTGGGCTAATCAAGTCAATTAGGAGAAAGCATCGTTCTTCTTCAATCTAGAAATACCATAGATTGTGATCATGGGGCCCCAACCCAGCCTTTGCAGAGGATGTTACATAAAACATAGCATGTGCGCCGACCATGTTTCCTTCTCCACTTGTGGTACATTCTGAATTCTGAAAATTATTTGGCTCCAGGAGTTTGAGTGTGGGGTTAGCCATCTATAACAGAGTGGATCGCGGGAGGGTATGAAGAAACTGAGCCTTCAGAGGGAGTGTAGGGCAGAGTTGCTTTCTTTTCCTCCCTGGGGCGATTCCCCAGCCCTGCTCACTGCCTTCGATGAATCCCAGCCACGTCTCTCCTCTGTAATCTGCTCTGTGTGGATGGCAGCCTGTATTCTGTCTGCTAAACCTACCTGGTCTGTTTCTTCCCAGTCCTGGGCTTCGGGATGGACCCTGACCTTCAGATGGACATTATCACAGAACTCGACCTTGTGAACACGACCCTGGGGGTCACTCAGGTGGCTGGACTACACAATGCTAGCAAAGCGTTTCTATTTCAAGGTAAAAAATTTTTTTATCCTTCTTTGCATGGGGTGGGGGTGGGGGAGGGGGAGGAGGAGTCTGGGGGTGTGCTCTCCTTCCTGCGTTTGGGGATCCCCTTTGCTGCTTTTCTCGTGTTCTTCTCCTGAAGTGTGTGATTAACAGGGGGTGTTCTGAGAGTGGGGCGAGGCATGAGGGGGTATGGTGGAAAGATACGCGATCCAACAGCGAACTGTTCCCCCCAGGACTGTGGTGGAAGGACCCGTACGGAACGGTGTTGCAGAACTTTGAAGGCTGCTGATCAGTCGCTCTTTGCTTAGGGATGGTTTTTGTCCTGATAGTTTCTATCTTTGCTTGTACCTGTACCTGTGCCTGTCTTACCTGCGCGAAGAGCTTGCCCGTGGCTACATTCTCTTTGGGTGCAGCTTCCTCAGCTCTGCTTGCTACACACATCTGACAAGCCTCTGTAAAGCCAAGAGAGAGTAGTGCTGCAAAGCAGGGGCCCTGGAGCCCCAGTGACTGGAACCACCTTCCATCTTTGTCACTGTTGCCGGTGGGACTTAGCTTCTCTGTGCCTTGGTCTCCTCACCTCAGTGACAGATCCTGCAGCACCTCCCTAATGGGGCCTCTGCAACAATGCCTGATATGTGTGTGTGTGTGTGTGTGTGTGTGTGTGTGTGTATAACATATATATATATAGTGAACAATGACATTACAACATGCCAACAATAAAAAATATACATGTAGTCCCTGCCCTAAAATATAAGGCAGAAAACAGCAAACTCCAGAAATTGTTGTTGAATTACAGCAGCTTTACTTAACCACAGAGCAGATGCATATAGACTGTCAATTAAGAGTGATGCAGGAGGGTTTGATTCAGTTTGGGTGGGAGACAGTGGTCACCAGAGAAAGGTCACCTTGAAAATGGGCCAGGTCAGCTAGGACTTGGAAGCTGAAAGGACTGTCTGGGGTGGGGAGAGGTGGAAGTCTGATCTCTATGGGTAGAAGAGGTTATATGTAGAAAGGCCTTTAACAGAAGCCAATGGAAAGAGGTACAGCATAGCTGGAGGGTGGCCAGGGGCTGGAGAAGTAGGCACTGATGTTTGCCTTGGACCAGCAGTCAGGGTGATAGTTTGAAGGTGCCATGGGTTTGAGTATTCTGGTATTTGTGCAGTGTGCATTCAGGCAGGTGGGAGGCTGTGTGTGGAGTATTAGTTAAAGATGTGTTGCATCCTTTTATTTATTTATTTATTTTGTGTGTGGAGTATTAGTTAAAGATGTGTTGCATCCTTTTATTTATTTATTTAAGATTTCTGTCTCTTCCCTGCCACGGCCTTCCATTTCCCTCCCCCTCCCCCAATCAAGTCCCCCTCCCTCGTCAGCCCAAAGAGCAATCAGGGTTCCCTGCCCCGTGGGAAGTCCAAGGACCACCCACCTCCATCCAGGTCTAGTAAGGTGAGCATCCAAACTGCCTAGGCTCCCACAAAGCCAGTACGTGCAGTAGGATCAAAAACCCATTGCCATTGTTCTTGAGTTCTCAGTAGTCCTCATTGTCAGGTTTTATTCCATGCTTTTTCAGACCCAGGTCAGCTGGCCTTGGTGCGTTCCCGATAGAACATCCCCATTGTCTCAGTGTGTGGGTGCACCGCTCGCGGTCTTGAGTTCCTTGTTCGTGCTTTCTCTCCTTCTGCTCCAGATTTGGACCTTGAGATTTCTGTCCGGTGCTCCATTTGTTTAACTCTGTGAAGCTGTGTTACTTGACCTGTCTAAAACACCTGATTGGTCTAATAAAGAGCTGAACAGCCAATAGAAAAAGGACAAGTGGGGCAGATAGAGGGAATAAATAGAGAAGAAAAGAGAGAAGAGCGAGAAAAGGAGGAGAGGACGGGACCCAGTCACCTAGCCACACAGCCAGACACGGAGTAAGAAGCAAAGAAAAGATATACAGAAGCAGTGAAAGATGAAAGCCCAGAGGCAAAAGGTAGATGGGATAATTTAAGGAAATCTGGCTAGAAATGAGCCAAGCTAAGACCAGGTATTTATAAGAAAGAATAACTCTCCATGTGGGATTCATTTGGGAGCTGAGTGATGCCACCCCTGCCTCCCCAAAGAGCAAAGAGTAAGAGTAAGAAAATTCAACAACCAACTGCAGCCGTGTGCTTGCTTGTTAGCAGTTGTACGTTCGTCTTAGTGCGCTGGGGACCATTGCAGAGGTTAAAGTCAGAGAGTACTCATCAGATATGGGAGGAAGATGGCTCAGCATCTCCCTGTGAAAATGCCTGTGTTCTTCCAACACACCTTCCTTGGAAGACAACTGCGTTGGATTCTCATGGCTGTGACTGGTACAAACATCTTGAAGCAGGAAAGATGTATTTATCTCGGCTCACGGTTTTAGAAGGTTTTGTCCATCAGACCAGAGAAGCAAGGGTGGAACAGCCCACACCATGGCTGCCAGGAAGCAGAGAGTAAGCCAGGAAAGAGTGAGGACTAATATATTTTCAAGGCTGCACCTAGTAGTGGCCCACTTTCTCTAGCCAGGCTCCACTTCCCAAAGTTTCTATAGCTTTCCCAGATTACACCACCAGATGGGGAGCATGGGTTTAAAACATGAGCCCTTCGGGAAACATTTCATATTCAACACAAATAACAAAACTGTTATTTTAGAATTTCTGGACTGATATTATGGGATGTGATTTAAGATATCTGTCGTGTGGATAAGTAACAACTGTTAGGGAAACAGGAAATCTACAGATGTTGTTCAATTTCTTAGACATTTGGTGAACTATGTAAGCTGGTATGGCTCATAGGACACAGGCGGGGGTTATGTGCTTTGTTCTTTGCCTCCTGAAAAGCGAGATTTCCTGCCATTCACTATCTGCTAAGAAAACCTGGGTGCTCTGTGAGCTTCACGAGGGCACAGTTCCTGCTTGCCTAGATAGTTCTAGATCCTTAAGCTAGCTATTGTGCATGGTATATGGTAAGAGATTCATGGGCCTTTTGAGTTGGCTTAAAACCCTCTGCCCAGTGTACCCGAGAAGAGGCTTTTGCTTGCTCCCATGGTCATTCATTCGACCATGGAGCCCTGGGCTGGGTTTGCCTCTGGGATATCTTTCGGGTGTGGATTTTCAGCTTTATTGGTGGGAAGAGAAACTCAACTTTGGGAATTGGATGAGATATTTCTCTACTCCCTGAGCTCTTGTGATACCATGATTACCTGGATAGCCCAGGATGGTCCCTTACATCCAGTCAGTGTCTTGTGCCTGTAAAGGTTCCTTTATCACCTAAGGTGGTGTATTGACTGCTGTTAGTGATTAGTTCCCGGACCCCTTTGGAGAAGCATTATGTTGCAAACTGTATCCTCTACCCCCAAAGATTCATGTCTTTTATGACTGTCCTACATGCAAATTACAACCGTCTCGTTTCTATCCTTCAGCAGTCTTTATTATTATATTAATTAATTAATTAAGACAGGTATTCTCTGTGTAGCCCTAGAAGTCCTGGAACTCACTCTGTAGACCAGGCTGGCCTCGGATGCACACCTGCCTCTGCCTCCCAAGTGCTAGGATTAAAGATGGCCACCATCACTGCCTGGCCCTATCATAATGCTTAAAGCCTCAGCTCAAAGCCCCAAATCTGCTTTAGTCTTACTTGCAAAGAATCCTAAATCTCACTCTTGAGTAATTTAGATCAGATGTGATGAGACCGCACTTGGGTTGGAATTTCCTTCCATCTGTAGGTCTGTGGAACTGGAAAAGAAAGCCAGCCATTTCCGAAAGAAAAGGAAGAACAGTTACAGACATACCTGTTTAAAAGGGGAAGGAATAAAGGGGCTGCCATCCCCCATTGCTTTGGGGCCCAGCAGCACCAACTCCACTGAGTTTCAAAGCTTTAGGAGAACCTCTGCTTCCTGTCTGTGGCCCAGCCCTCTGGGACCGCTTTCCTTTCGCATGAAGGAGAGCATGTGTCTGCAGCAGTCTATCAGCCTGTTTCCTGTTGGTAGAGTTTGGGGGGGCCGATCTTGTGAGCCCTTATTTATTTTGTTCTTTTATGTTTTTTCTTTCAGTTCAAGTTGGTGATGTTTCTGCCAGTATAAAATTCTCAGCAATATTTTAAACTTTATTTTTTATTATCTTTAACATCATCTTCTCTGCGTGTTTGTGTGTACATGTGTGTTCATATGCACACGGATGTGGAGGTCGGAGGTCCATGTCAAGAGTCTTCCTTTATGATGCTCCACTAATTCTTTTTGAGTGGGGGTTTCTACCTGAGCCCAGAGCTCACTGACTGGCTATGCTGGCTGAAGTCCAGAGCTCCCTGATTGGCTAAACTTGCTGGAGCCCAGAGCTCACCCACTGGCTATACTTGCTGGAGCCCAGAGCTCGCTGATTGGCTATACTGGCTGACGAGTGAGCTGCAGAGATCCACACACCCTTCCCTGCCTTTCTTAGGTCTGTGGTTACAGATATGCACTGCCTAGCTGGCTTTCTACAGTGCTACTGGGGTTCTGAACGCAGGTACCTATGCTTTCATGGCATACTCTTTACTGGCTGAGCCATCTCTCTAGTCCCTATTTTTAAATTTTGAAGCAAGGTTTCACTATTCAACCAAGGCAGGCCCGGAATTTGAGATCTTCCCTCCTCAGTTCCCTAAGTGTTGGAATCACAGACACGTGCTTTGGGAATATTTTGATAAACAGTAGTTGAACACAGCGCAACTACGTACAGAACTGCATTTCGGCACTCGTGTCCAGCATATGAAGATCAGATCAGGCTCATTGCATGGCCATCACACCAGCCATCTATTGCTATTCTGTTCTGGAAACATTCAAAATCTCTTCTACTAGTTATTTTGAAGTATTTAATATTTCCAATCATGGTTATCCTACTTTCTGCAGAACGTTAGATGTCACTCTGCCTAACCAACTGCATTTACTGTTGGGTCCTTAGTCTTCTCCCTAGGCTCTGGGAAGTACTTTTCATGCTCTGTTCTGTAGGATCCGTTTCTCAGTTTTCATAGAATGCTGAGCCTGCTGTATTTATCTTTTTGTTACCGACTTATTTCACTTAACACGTGTCCTGGATATCAAGCTATGTTACTACATGTATCAGAATAGCAGCATCAATATTCTGTTGTATGTGTATATACACACATGTATGTATGATTGTTTTTCCACCCATTTATCTACTGATGGACACCTAGGTGGGCTGTGTTAATCTATTGTTGGACACCTAGGTGGGCTGCATTTATCTATTGATGGACACCTAGGTGAGCTGCCTGTCCTAAGTGCTGTGAGTGTGAGTGTCTGAGACTATGAGTAGGGACGCTTCCAGATGTGTGATTGCCGGGGCCCATTTTAGTGATCTCTCTTTCCTTCTGTGTTTGAGAGAGGGTATTGCTGTGTGGGTCAGTCTGCTTCCAGGGTCTTCTGAGTGACCCTCCAGTCTCTGGAGCAAGTGGACTCCAACTCTTCCCTTTACAATGGCTGTAGCAATTTATATTTCTATACAACATATGAGAACTTCCTTGGAAAGATTTTTTTTTGTCTTTTGGTAATAATTAGTGATTTGGGCTTCCTTTCATACACTTGACTACATAGATTCTTTTGATAAATGTTTATTGGAGTCTTTGGTCTACTTTTTAAAAATTGGCTTCTGTTATTATTATTATTTTTTGGCTGTATTTGAGTTCCCTTTCTGTTGAGTGTATAAACCCCTGTTGACTAGTTCTCAAATACTTACCTTATTCTGTCTGTTCTCTTTCTTTGGTGGCTTATTTACTGTCATGGGGAGAGGATCCACTGATGGCCGCTTTCGCCTTTGCTGCCTTTACTGTTGAGCTGCTGACCCAGTCATCCTTGTCTGATTCAGTGTGCCAAAGGTCACCTCTCTTTTCCTCTAGCAGCTTCCAGTTTACATCTTCCAGTTAATTCTTCGGTCAACCTTGATTTGATTTTCATATTTAATGAGAGCTGGGGGTTTCTTTTTCTTTCTTTTATCCTCCCGTTTTCTCTGCCCCCCTTCCCTCTTCTTCTTCTGGCTTCCAGTTTTCCCAGCATCACTTACTGAGGAAACATTCCTTTCCCTAACGTGCGCTCTTTCTGCCTTTGTTGAGAGTCGGTTGCCTGAGGAAACCTGGGTTTATCTCTGAGTGCTATATTCTGTATTTTTTATTCAGGTGTCTGTTTTTATGCCAAATGTCATGCTGTTTTAGTTAATATATATTCTTAGTATGCCTAAAAATCTCAGGATTCTTTAAGGTCTCCTGTCTGTGAGATAGGAGTCTCTTCCACACATCTTCCTACCTCTAGTTCCATCACCCAGATGGCTGAGGTGGCCCAGGAATCCCCCTCGATCTCGTCAAAGAGATCTCTGGGCGATGAACTTTTCTGATCTTTTAACCCTTTAAAGAAACTACCAAAAACTGTCCCATAACACTTGGCCTCCCCTCCAAAGTGATCTGCCCCCAAAGACAGCCTTGTGTTGTCGTCTTCTGTGAAGGAGATGGGCTGAGAGTTCCCAGACCATCAGGTCTTCATTCCTCTTGACTTAGCAGTTCTTGCCTCGACCTCCCTCTGGCTTCTGACATTCCACACAAGCAGCAGGAATACAGACCACCTCTGCAATCCCTTCAGCTACTCATCCCCACTCACCGTTGGCAGGAGTCCTTTCCAGGTCACTGCCAGGCGAAACTCACTCTGCCTTTCGGCTGCCATCCGAAGGCTCCCTGTTTTCTGGTCGGCCACATACTCCTCACTCCCTTCTCAGCCTCCGGCAGCAGCAGCAGCCTTTGAACGCTCACAGTGGTACATATAGTCATACACGCTTAACAACAATTAAATATTCTCCGAGGCAGGCAGGCTCTCTCCTGTGTTCTCCACTTTCTTCTCAGAGTTTCTGTCAACAGTCTGTGGGAGGCGTTTTCCCACTACACTCTTCTTCTTGACTGTTCCTATTACCCAAGCCAAAGCCTTTCCCAAATGTTTTTCTGTTGGCTGCAGCAGTACCCCAGTTTCAGACACATATAATTGGTGCTGGGAAACCACAGCCGTGCGGCGACACACAGATTACTAGAAATGGGTTAAATTGAGAAGTAAGAGTTAGTCAATAAGAAGCTAGAGCTAATGGGCCAAGTAGTGGATTAATTAATACAGTCCCTGTGTGGTTATTTCAGGGTTAAGCGGCCAGGACAAACGAGCGGCCTCCTGACAACACTGTGCCATTTATTTGCTGCCACTCTAACAAATGACCCCAAATTTAGTTTCTTCAGCATGGAATTATCTTAGAGTTCTGAAGGCCATGATTTTATGACCTTTCTGGGGCTCATGCTGGGGTACTGGAGAGCTGTGCCCTTCCTGGATAACCAAGCCTTTCCCACATTCCATAGCTATCACCCTACTGGACTTGATACAGTGCTCCAGCGGGCATGTCTGTTTGTTGTTGCATCAGCTCCTCTCTCTCTCTCTCTCTCTCTCTCTCTCTCTCTCTCTCTCTCTCTCTCTCTCCATACTGTCTTCTTCGGCATTTGTCTGCCATCCCTCTCTCTCCTCTGCCAGGACTTTGACGATCCCACGGAAATCACTCAGATGCACCATATCCAACAATGGCCTTATTTCAAGACTGATGAAGTAATCATATATTGAGAGTTTCCCCTGTCAGCAGGATGGCTTATTTACCTGGTGAGGGCAGTGTGGACATCTTTGGGAAGAGGCTGTACTGACTACTCATTGCTGGATAGAAATGTGGGCGCCAGTGTGTTCTGAGTAGCTCAGCTGAATCTCCCTCTGTGGCGAGAACAGTTCAGTAGAAATATGCAGTGGGGGTACCTCATGTTTCAGAGGAGCCACGTGAGAAAGGCAAAAACCAGCAAGTAAAATCAAACATGTGTTTCATGGTGTCCTCACTTCAGCATACAGTTGACGTGAAGTCACTACTAAGATGTTTTACCCTTTGTTAATGAAGTCTTCGAAATTAAGACATTATCTTTGGGTGCTAAGTTTTCACCTGAAATAATCAATATGTATTAGACTTTATAAAATTTAAACCCAAAACCAGATTTAATAGATTATTCTATTAAAATATTAGATCAGCACTTAGCCATCTCTATTGAGGTGTGATTGACAGGATAAATAAACTGTGCATATTCAAGCAGGATGATGCTGTTCTGACGTTGAGGACACCTGTGATACCATCCCACAATTAAGACATCATCTCTGTATCCCAATCACCCCTCATCTCTATCTCCAGAACCTGCTGTTCTGCTATCATTATAGATTAATTTACATCTCTCTAGAACTTTCCACAAATAGAATCTTACGGTATGTAGATTTCTGGTCTGAATTTCTCACAGTCATTACAGTTATTTTGAGATGTGGTTTTAAGGTACTTTCCCTAGGTTTTCCCTTTTGTTATGGGATTTTTTTTTCCGTTTATTTATTTATTAAAGATTTCTGTCTCTTCCCCGCCACCTCCCATTTCCCTTCCCCTCCCCCAACAAGTCCCCCTCCCTTGTCAGCCCATAGAGCTATCAGGGTTCCCTGCCCAGTGGGAAGTCCAAGGACCACTCACCTCCATCCAGGTCTAGTAAGGTGAGCATCCAAACTGCCTAGGCTCCCACAAAGCCAGTATGTGCAGTAGGATCAAAAACCTACTGCCATTGTTCTTGAGTTCTCAGTAGTCCTCATTGTCCGCTATGTTCAGCGAGTCCGGTTTTATCCCAGGTTGTTATGGGCTGGTTTTATGTCAACTTAACATAGGTTAGTCATTTGGGAAGAAGGACTCTTCAGTTGAGAAAATGTCGCCAAAAGATTTGCCTGTAGGCAAGTATGTAGCACATTTTCTTGATTAATGATTGATTTGGGAGCACCCAAGTCACTAGGAGTGTTGGCTCCCCTAGACTGGTGGTCCTGGGCTATAGAAGATGGCAGGTTAAAAGTAAGTCAGTAAGCATCACTGACTTCCCTGGATGGTAGACTACATGCTTGATATAAAATAAAGCCCTTTTCTCCTCAAATTGCTTTCTGTTGTGGTCTTTATCACTGTAATAGAAAAGTAACTGAGACATTATTTATTAATTTATTCCATGAAGATTTATTTTTATTTTACATGTGTGAATGTTTGTCCACATGTGTATCTGTGCACCACCTGCATGCAGTTCCTCCAGTGACCAGAAGAGGGTGGTGGAGTCTCTGGCGTTTACAGGTGGTTGTGAAGCATCGTTTGGATGCAGAATCTTCTGGAAGATCCGGCAGTGCTCTTAGTTTTTGCACCATCTTTGCAGGCCCCATTCTTACTATTTTCATTCAACCAGCCAATCATTTAAATCAATTCAAGAAAAAGGTCTATCTTCTGTTTATCCTTGTCCATGTGGTTACTATTTTCTCTATCTCGTATCCTGTGTGTAAATTTCTGCTTTTAACGTTTCTTAGAATGCAGACTTCCTGGTGCTGAATTCCTCTGGATTTTATACGTCTGAGACAGTCTTTATGTTTCCTTCAGATTTGAAATACTTTGTTGCCGAGCATAAACCTCTGGGTTGTCAGGCTGTTTTCTCTCTTTCTTATTCAGGCTGTTCCCAGCGCAAATCTGCTGTGTCACCGGGCTTCTCCTATGGATAATGTTCCTCTCTTCCATTACTTCCCAAGCATTTCTTGTTACTACCAATTTTAAACATTTTGTTTATGATGTATAGTACTGTAAGCATTACCATATTTCTTCTGTATGGGACTGATTGAGTTTCAGCAAATCTAAAAACTGTGGCCATTTAAAAACTTTCAACCTCCCCTGAGACGCACCCCTACTTGTTTACGCACCCAACTGTGTGTCCTCTTTTAGTTTTCTTAACCCCATCAAGTCCAATTTGTGCTGCTCATATATTTTTGGATGTGTGCGCATCCACTGGAGTGCCGTCAACCTTCTGGCTGTCAAACCTGTAAAGAAACTACGTCCTCCGGCAGCTATGGGGTGGGACTGTATGCCTCCCTCCC
>NW_004949174.1:789623-792475 GCF_000317375.1 Microtus ochrogaster | reverse complement strand
TGGCCAGGAAGGTGTAGCAGCATACAATTCCGCTCCAACCTTTAGCTTGGGTGCTGGTGGCCCAATCTCAGGTGATCATGCACAGCAAACACTATGCTTAGAGTTATCTTCCCAGCTCCTGGATCAGTTTTGACTTGTTATTTTTTGCTCTGTATTGCCCTTGTCTTGCATGCCTACACCATTTTTGATCGAGTGTTAGCCATTGTGAAACTTACATTTTGGATACTGGTTGTTGTTATTTTCTTATAAATATTCCTGAGTCATGTTCTAGAATGCAGTTGAACTACTGGGGAACAGTTCAGCCTTGAGGTCCCACTTTTGAGGCTGCTCCGAATGGCCCCGAGGAGCATGCATTCAGTGCTGAGCTCTTCTCTCTCATCATCGAGGCAAGTCTTCTGGCATGCTCCACCCAGTGCTCAAACAATGGTGGGGTGGTTCTCCTGGCCTGCTGGAAGCACACACTCTGCTTATGAGTTTGCTGGGTGCCTCACAGGTGGGTCTGCTCTTCTCTAGGCAATATTCTTACCTGTGTCAAGCCCCGGGTACCCAGATCTTAGGGGAGCTCTTTGCTCTTTCTCTGCTGCAGTTACCTCTTATACCTTGTCCCCACAAACCTAGATTCCTCACTCTCTCCAGATTCTGAGCTTCCTGTCTGATAGCTCTGGGCTCTGTTTAAGTTCCTTTTCCAGGGCAGCAGCCTGGGTGCTTTCTCAGTCATCAGCTCACCTCTCCTGTATCTCAAGGATGGTGCCACCTTCCATTGAGTGGCATCCAGTATCACAAAACCTCCTATTTCACCAAAATGCTCAATTTCAAATGAGTTAAAATGATGGAAAGTTAAAATTCACTTTGTCATCCTGGCAGCCGTATTTTGTCTGTCGTGTGTACCTAGAGCTAATGTGATGAGACAGAGCAGGTCTAGCTTGTTACTGTGTCCTTACACTTTAAAGTGGTAGGTCTAGCTTTGTGTGTGTGTGTGTATGCATGTGTGCATTTGTATGTGTAGTATGAATGTGTGCATGTATTTGTGTATGTGTGTATATGTGTGTATGTGTGTGCTGAATGTATGTGTGCATGTATCTATGTGTACATTTGTATGTGGTACATGAATGGGTATGAATGTGTGTGCACGTGTGTATGTATTTTCATGTGTTTGTGTATATGTGTGTGCACGCATGCATGTGTGCATGTGCATGTGTGAGTGTACTGGGAATCATCAATCTTGTACATTACTAATTCTAGATCTTAGCCTGCAGATGTGGATCAAGGAAGTAGGAAAACAAGGTTGTGAAGGGATAGAGGATAAGGTTGGCCCCTCATGTCTGCTTTGCCTACGTGGGGTTGTTGCTGCTATGCCAGGAAGCTCTTCAAGGTGGTTCTTTATTGTTGCTATTGTTAAAATATATTTTATTAATTTTTGAGGATTTCATATATGCACAATATATTTTGATTAGTTTATTCCCCCACCTCTTACCCTAATTCATTCCAGATCCATCCTTCATATCCCAACTTCATATCATTTCCAAATAACCCGCTGTATCTGATTTGTACTGCTCTTTCATTCACGAGAGGGGGTCCTCTGCTAGAGTGTGGTACCTAGGACCCACAGCCCTAAAGAAAACTGACTCTCCCTCCCGCAGAATCCATCAATTGTCAATAGCTCCTCAGGGGGTGGGGCTCCCGAGTGCCTCCCCCCCACCAGCATTGGAATGCTGACTGGCTTGATCTTGTTCACGTCCTGTCTTGTGCAGGCAATGACAGTTGCTCTGTCATCGTGTTTGGGAGACACCATTATGCCTTACGTGAAGGTTTTTACCGAAAAGAAAATGTTTTTTATTCTTGGTTTGAATTATTGTCATATAAATGTTGCAGAGGCTTTTGAGGTTTTGAAAGTTGGAGAAGGTACTTTGATTTTGACTGGGTTAGGGACATGCTATTGAGGCTGTTCTTAAGAGTGTCAGTAGGGGTGTCTTTCAGTGTCCTCCCCCCTTAGTTTTTATGCCTGGAAGGTGGCATGTGCAAACACCACAAGACAAGTACTTCCAAAGACCAAAGTATAAAATACGAGTTCATCATTCTCTCCTTGGCCTATCCCTACCACTTCTTATCTCTCACCATCCCATGCACAGCTATGAGTGTGTGTGCATGTGGGGAGAGAAGGCATTGGGTAAGAGCTGACCTGTTAGTAGTGTGTTGTAAAAGGAGCGGCAGGTGGCTTCCCGCTGTCCGACTCCTGGCCACCTGGCTAGCTTATACTTCGAAATAACAACAGACAAATTATATTCATTTGAACACTGCCTGGCCCATTAGTTCTAGCCTCTT
Organism: Microtus ochrogaster; assembly: GCF_000317375.1. NCBI lineage: Eukaryota > Metazoa > Chordata > Mammalia > Rodentia > Cricetidae > Microtus > Microtus ochrogaster. The sequence continues at coordinate 790,153 of NW_004949174.1, read as the reverse complement.
CTTGGCTAACTCTCACATCTTTGTTTAACCCATCTCCATTAATGTGTATCGCCACTTGATCATGGCTTACTGGCATGAGTCTAACCAGCGTCCATCTTAAAGAGGAGAGCCATGGCATCTGCCACACTGCCTTCTTCCTCCAAGAAATTGGTTCTGTCTACCACACCCATCTAAGGGCTGCCCTATCACAAGGCCTAGGCAGTTTCTTTATTTGACCAATGAAAGCAACACATAGAAAGAAGTCCCTCCTATACCAGTAGTGTTGGTGAAATCCAGTAGAAAGCTCTCTGGTTGCTACCTCCTTTAGTGCTGATTTTGCACCCTGATAGGATTAATTTTCTGCATCCCCCCTCATCACCATTGTCTGTGCAATGAATTGAATTAGCAAGAGTTTTATTGGGAAAAAAATTACATCTTATTACTTACTTGGAATTAGTGTGAGACGAATAAGTGTTATGGGTAGGATCAACATATATGTCTAGGCTGAAGGAAGTTCTAAATACCAGCATTAGGTTTCCTTTTTCTTTTTT